>NC_079190.1:369762173-370062173 GCF_029499605.1 Hyla sarda | reverse complement strand
AAATCCGCCACTATGAGCTGGCACACAGAGCTACCTTGTGACCCTGCCCGTAAAATATTTTTTTGCAGTGCTTTACTTTATATGTTTAACACACTGAATGTATTAGACAGAGTAAATATGTATTTTCTTGTTCTGGTCAGTTAAAAAGCTAGAAGGACAACCTTTAATTCCTTAAGGGGATTGACACATTTCTGTTCAATATTTTAGAAGATACTTAAAAAAAATCTCAAGCCAGTTCTCCTTCAGTTCAACTATTTTCAGTCTGATACTAGTTTGGCAAAGTAAGAATTAAGAAGGGTCAAGGAAAGCTCAGCCTAAGAAAAGGTCTGTATCTCACACACACAATGGTGCCAAGATCTGCATCAATTATACTTCAATAACACTACAAAGGGCGGAATGGCTACAGAATAAACACCCTTGTGATCCCAATTGACTTTTTTGTATATTAGGCCTGGAAGGATCCCAGAAACAATAATTTGAAAGCAGAGTGGACTAGTCACCAGATGTCTCTCAAAAAACAATGGTGTAGGTTGTGTCAGTGTCTTTGGTTACTGTATTACACTAATAATAAGTAAAATTATAGGTTATGGGGTTTACTAAAGGACTAAAACATTACCTTAAAATGTAAGTAGAGGTTTATGTATATACACCCTACTCTGTATTTTAAACATTGACCTACACTGGCCTACCCTAAAAAATTTAAAGTATTTACTAGTGATATGGATGCAACATTCTAGGTTAAAACTATCTGGCCTAGGATTTTCAATTATGGTACCTTTATATGTATATGCAAAGTGTATGATCATGCACTATGGGGTACTTACTTACATTGTAAAACACTGCTTTACAGTATCAAAAATAATGCATACATATATTTTTATGTTTTTACCCCTCTTATGACATCTAAAGGCACTGGTCTGCATGGTCTCTATTGACATCAGTAAAAAAAAAGAAATCCCCTATATCCCCTCAGAGAGCAGACACTGTATGTTACAATACATATCTATTCTTTACAGCGGCAAATCCATTCACCTCAAGCCTGCATCACTGCAGACAGGTTGACAGGCAGGGACAGTTCAGAGAGGGAGAGAGTACTCTTATTTCTGGTGCAACCTTTTTGGGGCATATTGTCCGCAAATAAGTGAAATATATACGCACTCAGCAGTTTTATGTTTTTTCTGGTTAAAGCTCATAGGGGGCAGTTAGTGTATAAGCACTAAAACACTTATGCACTAGATAGTTACACTTATTTCTGGTGCAACCATTTTGGGGCTTATTATCCACAAATAAGTGAAATATATACGCACTCAGCAGTTCTACGTTTTTTCTGGTTAAAGCTCATAGGGGCAGTTAGTGTAAAAGCAATAAAACACTTACACATTAAATAGTTACGCTTGTTTCTGGTTGAACTGTACTAAGGCGTATCATCCACAAATAAGTGAAATATATACGCACTCAGAATGTTCTACGAGTATGTCAGGCAGAGAAGTGCCAAGCCGTGCACAGAGGAGTGGCAGAGGCCTAAATTCATCAGGCGCAGGCAGAGGTTGCAGCAGATTAGGGGCGCATGCCAGCAGGAGTCATAGCCAGAGGCCTGAGCTCCCGGTATCAGCTAGCGCTCGTGTCTCGACCAGTAACCCATCTGCCATCATTGATTGGTTAACTCTGTCATTCACTTCTTCCCAAGTAACTTCTGACACCCCAGTCAACGGGTTCCTCAGACACAACCCTCAGTTGGCATGGCCCGTGAGCAGTCCCTGTCCTTCAACTGCCTCTGTCCTATGCTGTTCCCTCCAACCACCTCTGTCCTATGCTGTTCCCTCCTCAGACACAACCTTCAGTTGGCATGGCCCGTGAGCAGTCCCTGTCCTCTAACCGCCTCTGTCCATTGCTGTTCCCTCTTCCAGAGAAGTATTGTATGCTGTGAACTCAGCTCCACTATACAGCGAGGACAATCAACTAGAGGACAGCAGCTAAAGTAGAGGAGACATCCGCTGCTTCCTCCGCTAGGCGGGCAAGTAGTTATGAGGAGAGTGGCATGGGAGGTGGTGTTGCGAGCGTTCAGGCTCCTAAAACAGACACCATTGAGGAACTTGAGGATGACATCAGTGACGTGCAGACACAACTCGATGATTAAGCCGATCGCACTTGGGAGCTGGATGCAGAAGGGGCTTCATCATCATCAGGAGAAGAGGGTTGCAGGTTGCCCGTGAGTCAGCAGCTGAGCCAGCAAGGTGGTAGCATGGTTGGGAGTGTGCATGTTGGCAGCAGTGGGAAGTCTGGAGCCAAACGTGCCCGGGGTAGACCACCTGCTTTGCGGCAGCCTACCTGCCCGGGAGGTAGTGGAGCAGGGGTTCCTGGAATCGGCGGCAGTAGCAGTCAGTCAGTGCAGACTGGTGTGGGGAAAATCAGCTACTCGGCAGTATGGCAGTTTTTTAAGCATCTGGAGGATGTTAACATGGTCACATGGAAGATCTGTCGGCAGAAGGTGGAGCGTGGCCAATGTTGGCACCACGGCACTGCGTCAACTTATGCAGTGTCAACATAAAGAGGCTTGGGAGACCCATGACTCTGATGCGGTGGTCCAGTCTTCTGCAGCAACCGCTGCATCACCCATTGGAAAGCCGCTCCCTCAGCCAGCCAAGGCATCACCACCTCAGTTGAAGGGAGCTGTCAGTCATTTCAGCAGCAATTCATCACCGAAGTGATGTTCAAGAGATAGCAGTATGTGCCCACTCATCCAACAGCACAGAAGCTGAATGTGCTCCTGTCCAAGTTGCTGGTGCTGCAGTTCCTCCCTTTTTTTAAAGTGGTGGACTCTGCACCTGTCAGAGAACTGATGGCTTGTGCGGAGCCGAGTTGGAGAGTCCCAAGCTGGTGGGCCAGTCCTTGAGCCTATCGGTGTGTACCAAAGTTTAAGGCAGCGCCGATGTGTGGAGCTGTAACTACGGTCAGGGGCAATACATGTCCTTTATGGCCCACTGGGTGAACGTGGTTCCTGCACAGCCACCCCAGCAAATTGTCGAGGTCACGCAACTTCCGCCTCCATGCCGTAGGTCCTGCGACAATGTCCTACTCTGTCTCCTCATCCTCCACCATGTCCACAGCCTCTTCTGCATGGACAAGTCACAGTGTCCCTCCAGCATACCATGTGTGCAGGTCACGGCAGTGTCACGCTGTTCTTCACCTTGTTTGCCTTGGCAAATGTAGTCACACAGAGGAGGAACTGCTCCAAGTAATTCATCATGATATCAAATCATGGCTTTTTCCGTGACAACTGGAAATTGGAACCATGGTGACCAACAATGGGAAGAACATCTTGTCTGCGCTGTGTCAAGGAAGACTGAGCCATGTGCCTTGCACAGCATACGTGTTCAAACTGGTTGTCAAGTGTTTCCTGAAGTGATCCACCCAATTGTAAGACATCCTAACAATGGCAAGGAAGCTTTGCATGCACTTCAGCCACTCGTACACCGCAAAGCACAACCTCCTTGAGCTGCAGTTTCCTGTGTAACTTTGATGTCAACGAGTGGCAGCTTATACGTGACACCTGCCGTTTGCTCAGGCCCCTGGAGGAAGCCACATTATTAGTCAGTCGTCAGGATTACAGGATGAATAACGTCATTCCACTGCTTCATTTCCTACAACAGATAGTGGAAACAATGGCTGGTCAAGGCACTGGAGATGTGGCACCTAAATCTCATGGCCACATGAGCCCTGTGGGGGCTGAACTGAAAGAGGAGGGAGACAGTAGAGCACAGGCAATGTGTAGCGAAATGGGTGTTTTTTCATAGTCATCTGACAGGAGAGGAGGAGCAGGAGCAGCCAGAGGAGCTACAGGATGATGAGGAAGATGAGACATAGGACCCAGACACACCATGGCAGTATGCAGTGGAGATGAAGGTAGGGAGTCCCTTCGAGTCTCTTTCACAAATGGCATGATGCATGCTCACTTGCTTGCTTAGTGACTGCCAAATTGTCACTATTTGGTAGCGGGATGAGAAAATGGGGGCCTTTTTTTATACCCACTGAGAGGGAGGATAAACTGACCTACTACAGAGACATCCTACGTAGTCAATATGTAAAGAAAGAAGAAATTCACCAGGCACTGCAGTACTGCCAATAACAGCGTTTACGGGAGGAGACCACACCTGTAATAAATGGACCGCTGCTCTCAAGTCTCTTGCAGCCAGGGGTGCTCACTATGTAATGCAAGCGAAGGACAACCAAATGTAGAAGTAGCAGAAATAAGTGGCACTCACCCCAAGAATGACTTTTGAAATGCAGGAACAGGACTTTATTCCAGATAGCAGCGTACAGGTAACAGGGAACAGAAAGTCTTCAAGCGGGGAGGACAAGGACCGTAGCCACGGTCAGAAGCGGGGTCACACCACTGAGCAGTGGTGTGGATATGCAGAGGATATGCATTAGCTTAAACTTAAAGGGTACTCCACCCCTAGACATCTTTTCCCCTATGCAAAGGATAGGGGTTAAGATGTCTGATAGCGCGGGTCCTGCCGGTGGGGACCCCTGCGATCTCGGCTGCATCGTGACATCACAGCTCCGCCTCCTCGTGATGTCATGATGCTCCGGCTCCTGTATCGACCGAATTGGTCTGTGCAGTGATCACAGCGGGGTGCCGCAGCCGAGATGGGGGGGGGGTCACCAGTGGCGGGACCCCCGTGATCAGACATCTTATCCCCTATCCTTTGGATAGGGGATAAGATGTATAGGGGCGGAGTACCCCTTTAACTTTTCTTAGGATAAAATATATGACTCAAATATTTTTTTTAAATCAAACAAAAGGAAAGGTGTGCCAAAAACACAATGTGCCACCTACACCACCAAGTATTGATGTGATGCAAAACCCTATAAAAGGAGAAAGGGAACAACGTATGGTCTATTGTAACAGGTAGGGGTAAAAACTGACCCTGTAAGGCCCTACTCTCGCCCTATTAATTCTCTTCTTGGCAAGTGTTACTCGCCCTAAAAAGGGTGGCCCCACACAGGAACCTCTCCCTATTTCCACCTAAAAACTCTGCTATTTCCCAGGGTTTTTAGATGGAAATAGGGAGAGGTTCCTGTGTGGGGCCGCCCTTTTTAGGACGGGTTACACTTGCCAAGAAGGGAATTAATAGGGCAAGAGTAGGGTCATACAGGGTCATTTTTTACCCCCACCTGTTACAATGGACCATATGTTGTTCCCTTCCACCTTTTAGAGGCAAATGTTACTCGCCCTAAAAAGGGCAGCCCCACACAGGAACCTCACCCTATTTCCACCTAAAAACCCTGCTATTTCCCAGGGTTTTTAGGTGGAAATAAAGAGAGATTTGTTTGTGGGGCCGCCCTTTTTAGAGTAACACTTGCCAAGAAGCAAACTAATAGGGCGAGAGTAGGGCCTTACAGGGTCAGTTTTCACCCCCACCTGTTGCAATGGACCATACGTTGTTCCCTTCCATCTTTTAGAGATTTTTGCATCACATCAATACTTGGTGTAGGTAGCACATGGTGTTTTTTTTTTGCACACCTTTCCTTTTGTTTGATTTAAAAAAAAAATTTGGGTCCACTTATTTTATCATAAGAATATTATTAAAAGTTAAGTTTTAGCCAATGCATAACCTCAATACTTACTTGTACACACCAACAAGTCAAAAGAGACCAGTATCTTCTGCCTACCTGCCTCAACTACTATTCTGATCCTGCCACCCACCTGATGCCACACATCTGATGTCAAGTGCTCCTTCTTTCACCCACCTTCGTCAGCGGGTACTGGTATTGCCACCCACTGCCCTACTCTGTCACCGGGCCACTTTCAGGACTCCTGATTCTGCTGCTGCCACCTCCAGGCTGTGTCATTTTTCCACTTTATGGTCTCCTCATGCTGATGCCACCTCCAGGCTGTGTCATTTTACCACCATGTGATCTCATGCTGCTGCCACCTCCAGGCTGTGTCATTCTGCCACTATATGGTATCCTCATGCTGATGCCACCTCCAGGCTATTTCATTCTGCCACCATATGGTCTCCTCATGCGGATGCCACCTCTAGGCTGTGTCATTCTGCCACCATATGGTCTCCTCATGCTGATGCCACCTCCAGGCTGTGTCATTCTGCCACCATATGGTCTCCTCATGCACAGACATGGTGGGTAGGTTGGCAGATCCCCATTAAATTGGTATATCCCCACAGTAGGAAGGTAGATGCCCCCTAGTTAGGTATGTTCCACAGTAATTAGATAGTTCCTTGATCAGGAAGCCCCCTCGTAGGGAGAGTTGTCCTCAGGTAGCCCGCCCCCCACCCCATAGCAAAATAGTGTACACTTTTAGGTAGGTAGGCTGTTTTTCAACCCAACATAGTCAGGAAAGTAGGTAGGAAGGTAGCCAGGAAGGTAGCTAGGTAAGTAGGTAGGTAGGTAGCCAGGTAGGTAAGTAGGTAGCAATGTAGGTAGGTAGGTAGTAAGGTAGTCATATATGCAGACAGCTCTATAGATGGGTAGGTAGCCATGTAGTAAAGTAGGTAGGTAAGTAGGTAGCCAGTTAAGTAAGTAGGTAGGTACCTATGTAGGTAGCTATGTAGGTAGGCATATAGATATGTAAGTAAGTAAAGTCCCAATTTAAACAGCATGTCAGCGATGGGGTGCAAGCATGGAGTCTCGGTACTCCGGTTCCAAATCCAAATAGTCAAAATAGATGCAGCACAAATATGCATTCAATGTGAATGGTTTATTCCATAATGTATCAAAGACAACGTTTCACCAGCCTCACGCTGGCTTTTGCAAGTGAATACAAGTGATAAGTGCAGGGCTTTTATACACCGCCCACCAACATTAGATGATATCATCAATCAGTAATTAGTATACAATAACAAATACAGCATTGCATATAAATCGACAAAACAATGTGCAATCAATATACATGTGACTATGCTCTCCCCAGTACATATTCATATATGTTCAAGCAGTGCATGATTGCCAATATGCCGTGTACATAAAGACTTCATAAGATTTCATAACTTTCTTTTAGCAGTGTCCGTGAGAAACAGGTGGACCTCATGGACCCATTCACAATGTCAGCAAACAGAGTGCTATCATCGGCGTGTTGCGCTGGAACAAACGCTGCACAGTATGCAATAGGACTTCCAGGTGTAAGGGGGACATGTTTCCGTGCAAAGAAGCGTCCTTAGTGATAGGCTTAGATCAGTTGCGCATATCTGAGTGTGTGTAGGTAAGTAGGTAGCCAGTAATCTAGCCAGGTAGGATTCTACATAGTTATTTAGCCAAAATGGTAGGTAGCCAGGTTGGCATGAAGTAGGTAGCCAGGTAGGTAGCTAGATAGATAAGGAGGTAAGCAGCCAGGTAGGTGGATAAGTAAGTAGTCAGGTAGGTAAGTATCTATGTAGATACCCAGGTAGCCAAGTAGGTAGCCAGAAAGTAAGCCATGTTGTAAGTCAAGCAGTCCCCAACAACTTTTGCTTACCTCATGTCCCATGCTGCAATCTCCTCCATAGGACAGGCTGACAGTGTCTTTTTCCCTTCAGAGTGCAGGCACAGATGAGTGAAATCCCACTATGGCAGGGCAAAGGTCACGGTCTCCTTTCAATGTAGTCTACAGGTCTTGTGGCTTATGCTATAAATCTTTCAACTGTATGCACGTGTGCACATGAAGCTGAAAGTGGCACTCAGTCGTGTCCCCACTCTCTGCCCTGGCCCTCCGGCAGTTGTGGACCTATGCTTTGGTGCCGAATTTGCCAAAGTGTAGGTATTCCACTGCTAAAGACTACTACCCACATTATTTTGTTAACACCCATTAGGCCTTGCACACGTTAACCCCCAACCTTCTGCATATTGTCCCACATGCTTGGCTGTAAGGTAGTATAATTCCTGTATATATGTTTTTCTATATAAACAGGCATAGCCGCAAATGTTGGCACCCCTGAAATTTTTCTAGAAAATGAAGTATTTCTCACAGAAAAGGATTGCAGTAACACATGTTTTGCTATACACATGTTTATTCCCTTTGTGTGTATTGGAACTAAACCAATAAAGGGAGGAAAAAAAGCAAATTGAACATAATGTCACAAACTCCAAAAATGGTCTGGACAAAATTATTGGCACCCTTAACTTAATATTTGGTTGCACACCCTTTGGAAAAAATAACTGAAATCAGTTGCTTCCTATAACCACTCTTCCTTTGCATACTGCTCCAGGTCTCTCTTATTGGAAGGGTGCCTTTTCCAAACAGCAATTTTAAGATCTCTCCACAGGTGTCCAATGGGATTTAGATCTGGACTCATTGTTGGCCACTTCAGAACTCTCCAGCGCTTTGTTGTCATCCATTTCTGGGTGCTTTTTGATGTATGTTTGGGGTCATTGTCCTGCTGGAAGACCCAAGATCTCAGACGCAAACCCAGCTTTCTGACACTGGGCTGTACTGGGCAGATTTCATAATGCATTGCACACATTCAAGGCACCCAGTGCCAGAGGCAGCAAAACAACCCCAAAACATCATTGAACCTCCACCATATTTCACTGTAGGTACTGTGTTCTTTTCTTTGTAGGCCTCATTCTGTTTTCCGTAAACAGTAGAATGATGTGCTTTACCAAAAAGCTCTATCTTGGTCTCATCTGTCCACAAGACATTTTCCCAGAAGGATTTTGGCTTACTCAAGTTCATTTAGACAAAATGCAGTCTTTGTATGTTTTTTTTGTATCCATGTCAGCAGTGGGATCCTTCTGGGTCTCCTGCCTTTAGCTTTTCATTTCATTTAAATGTCGACAGATAGTTTGCACTGACACTGATGCTCCCTGAGCCTGCAGGACAGCTTGAATATGTTTGGAACTTGTTTGGGGCTGCTTATCCACCATCTGGACTATCCTGCATTGACACCTTTCATCCATTTTTCTCTTCCGTCCACACCCAGGGAGATAAGCTACAGTGCCATGGGTTGCAAACTTCTTGAAAATGATGCGCACTGTGGACAAAGGCAAATCTACATCTCTGGAGATGGACTTGTAACCTTGAGATTGTTGATGTTTTTCCACAATTTTGGTTCTCAAGTCCTCGGACAGATCTCTTCCCCTCTTTTTGTTGTCCATGCTTGGTGTTGCACACACAATGCAAAGACTAAGTGAACTTCTCTCCTTTTTATCTGCTTTCAGCTGTGATTTTTATATTGCCCTAACCTGTTACTTGCCCCAGGTGAGTTTAAAGGAGCATCACATGGTTGAAACAATCTTATTTTTCCACAATTTTGAAAGGGTGCCAATCATTTTGTCGAGACCATTTTTGTAGTTTCATGTGACATTATGTCCAATTAGCTTTTTTTCCTCCCTTTTTTGGTTTTGTTCCAATACACACAAAGGGAATAAGCATGTGTATAGCATCGTGGCCAACCTCTGTAGCGTGTACCTGTATGACCTATGTCTGGTCCCGATATATAATGTGGGGTGACCCCCCTCCCGTCATACTGGGTCGTTCCCGGCAGCTAATGACAGCCGGGACCCTGGGCTAATAGCGTGCGGCACCGATCGTTGTGCCACGTGCTATTAACCCTTTAGATGCTGCGTTCAAAGTTGATCGCCGCGTCTAAAATGAAAGTCCCAATCAGCTCAGTGGGGCTGATTGGGACCATTGCAGTGAAATCGTGATGTCCTGATCAGCTAGAACACGAGCGGAGGTCCCCTTTCCTGCCTTCGTCGCATCCGATCGGCGATTGATTGCTCCAAGCCTGAAATCCAGGATAAGCAATCGACCGCCGTTAACACTGATCTTTGCCGTGTCAATGCACGGCAATGAACTCTGTATGAGATCGGTATGTGCAGTCTAATAGCCACTGGGGGGGCTATAACACTGCAAAAAAAAAAAGTGTAAAAAAAAGTTAATAAAGATCATTAGTAAGAATCTCCCCCCTTTTCCCATTAAAAAAACTGTGTATATAAAAATAAACATATGTAGTAGCACCGCGTGCGGAAATGTCTGAACTATAAAAATATATAGTTAATTAAACCACACGGTCAAAGGCGTACGCGCAAAAAAATTCCAAATTCCCAAATAGCGTATTTTTGGTCACTTTTCATATCATGAAAAAATTTATAAAAAGCAATCAAAAAGTAAGATCAATATAAACATGGTACTGATAAGAACTTCAGATCACGGCGCAAAAAAGGATCCCTCATACCGGCCCGTATGTGGAAAAATTAAAAAGTTATACCTATATACCTATAAAAGTAGGGTATCAAATCTAAATAAGTAGGGTATCATTTTAACCGTATGGACCTACAGAATAAAGATAAGATGTGATTTATACCGATAAATGCACTGCTTAGAAACGGAAGCCCCCAAAAGTTACAAAATTGCACTTTTTCTTCAATTTTGTCGTACAATGATTTTTTTACCACTTCGCTGTGGATTTTTTTGTGAAATGACTAATGTTTCTGCGAAGAAGAATTGGTGGCGCAAATAATAAGCCATAATATTGAATTTTAAGTGCAAAATTGAAAGTGTTATGATTTTTAGAAGGTGATGAGGAAAAAATGAAAATGCAAAAATGGAAAAACCCTGCGTCCTTAAGGGGTTAAGGAATAATTGACTTTTTAATGAAAGTGATGTGACTAGAATTAGAGAAACTTAACAGAGAAGTTAAGTGCTGACTTGAACCCCCCCCCCCGATTATTTTATCAAGAGTCTCTCAGAGGGAAAACTTTACATGGCCACTACAATATATGACTATAAGGACAAATATTATTATGTCCTCTGACTTTATGTACTCATCTTTTTCAGTACTAATTTTTTTTTTAGCAATGTAAACAATCATTTTTTTACTCGACATCCCAAAAAATTGCAGATGTCAATTAACCTTTACATGGAGATGGTAAAGTACTCTGTCCAGTAATAATTTTGATTTAACGGTGTTACTTTTAAAATAATATTCTGTGTCCATTTTGAATCCTACAATATTTTTTTTTTGTAAAAAATTGGCTTTACCAAAGTTCAATAACCTAGACTGATATGCTTGATGTAGTAAGAATTCCAAGTATCGTCAATAAAAAAATAGTTTTCAGATAACTTTGAAAGGAAGGTCATGTGAAAGAACACTAACAATCCATAAACACAGATGTGCATGAAAATCATGTCATAGCCAAGTACATAAGCGTATTTGTTAAAAATAACTAACAGCCAAGGTCCATTTTGAGGTAACACTTTACATGTAGTAGTTAAGATCAATTTGTCATCACTGTGTCTCATAATAATATTAACAAAAACACAACATTGTCATTTTAATTGAATAGCAACATTAAATGCTTGAAATTATTACTATTAATATAATTAATTATTATTATCGTTTAGCCCAAACAGGCAAGATTATAATTGGTAAGTGGATTGTATACTAGAGAGCCAAGCCAGTGACTGCCTAGCCTGTAGGCATCATCCAGAGGGTCCATACAGTGCCTATAAGGTCAATCAAGGCTTCACTCTCATCTCTTACTACCTATAAAGCAATACGTTGTTGAATAAATACTACTATTTACACAGTGCTGCCTCCTGAATGTAATTGCAGAGGAATACTCAGATGGGAACAATTATAGAATTATTGAGTGCAAGATATTGTATGTAGGAAATCATCTCCTAACACAAAAGAAAAACAAGCACATGAAAATATAAGCTACACATAAAAAAAATCCTTAATTCGAAAACTTAGGTACAGAAATACAACCAATTTCCATTTACATAATCAGGAGATAGCAATTTTGCACTATACAATAATATATGATAAATAGCCTATAACCGCTAAAAAAAAAAAAACAATAATGCTAATTAATACCATGCTTTAGATAAATAAATATATTCCACCTACTGGACAGGCTTCAGTCATAGCAAGAATGTACAACCAAGTATTTAGAATAAAAAAAAATTTTTACACACATTTTTTTGCAGGAAGCCGCAGCCGACAAGCACCCTTCATGTATCTCTATGGGATACATGGAGGGGGCGTGCTGGTCGCCGCTCCGTGCGGGCATCGGCACGCCCCCTTCCAGCAGACTGCCATACCCCCCACAATCTATAACTCATCCCCTATATTTTGGATAGGGAATAATTTATCTTTCCCTACAGAACTCCTTTAATCAGTTGCCCATAATCAGATTGCTCCTTTCATTTTTCTGAGGCTCTTTTAAAAATAAAAGAAGCAATCTGATTGGTTGCTATGGGCAACTGGTCAACTTTTCTTACAGTTACACTTTAAAGGGGTACTCCGCCTCTAGAAGTCTTATCCCCTAACCATGAGATGTCTGATTGCTGGGACCCTCTGTTGTCTCCCTGCAGCACCCGACATTTGTTTAAAACAC
The DNA here is from genome assembly GCF_029499605.1 of Hyla sarda. Taxonomy (NCBI): domain Eukaryota; kingdom Metazoa; phylum Chordata; class Amphibia; order Anura; family Hylidae; genus Hyla; species Hyla sarda. The sequence continues at coordinate 370,049,831 of NC_079190.1, read as the reverse complement.
CAGCTGCAGCGCCGGAGGCTCGTGACATCACCAGGGGGGGGCGTGCCTGACATCACGAGCCTCCGGCACCGCATCGCTAGTCACCCCAGCACAGAGCAAAGTTTGCGACATGCACCGGATGACTGGGGTGCTACAGCAGAGATCGTGGGGGGCCCCAGTGGCAGGACCCCCCTGACCAGACATCTTATCCCATATCCTTTGGATAGGGGATATGATGTTAAGGGGCAGAGTACCCCTTTAAACACATTTCTTGCCCTACATCAAAATTCAAGGCAGTCCACAAATCTGGCCTTTATAGAATACTGCCATGAAGAAAGCCATTGTTGAAAGTACACGAAACCAAGGAGCCTCCAGGAAAGTGGTGAATATCAATGGGCGCTGGACATACTCGTGGGGTAAAACAACTTTAATCACCCATCATGCAACACGTTTCACAGATTATCTGCTTCATCAGGCATACCCAGGTGAGTACAAGCATGCTATATATAGAGCTTGGTGGTTAACCCTTCAGGGGAACCCACAAGGGATTAACCCCCGGGGCTCCACCGAAGGGGAACCACCCAGCTAACAGAATTACACATATATAAACACATATAATTACAGAAAATTCATAGATAATAAACATATACAAAATATATAGTATAAAATATACATATATATAAAATATATATATATATGTAAAATATGAAGAAATGCAGGGCATAGAAAGCACATAACTACCTGTCCAATATGTTGAGTATGACAATATAATAAACACAAAAAATGAAAATAAAAAAATATACATATGTAAAAAATAAATAATTGAAAAAAAAAATTGTTGAAAGTAAGCCACAGGAAATCTTGTTTTGAGTTAGCAATGTGGGAGATGCAGAAAAAATAAGGTGCTCTGATCAGATAAGAGTGAGACCAAAATTGAAAATACTGTGGCAGAAACCCAACACTGTCCATTACCCTAAGCACAACATCCCCACAGCGAAACATGGTGGTAGAAGCATAATACATAAAATATACTGCTTTTCAAGTGCATACACTGCAAAGAAATGTATGTAAAATTTACTGTATTCTCTCTGCAGCTACCTCTGGCGTATTCATTCTATGCATATGAGAGGTAGGTCCTCAATCTCCCCACTACAAAGGCTTCTTCTAGAAGCTACTAGAAAGTTGTGGGTGTGGAAACTTAGTCCAGCCTTCACACCCTAGACAGCAGAAACCAGCTAGTTTGTCAACCTGGTTACTTCTTCTTCTCTCCACCTAGAGCTAGATTTTCAGATGTATTTGTGGCTTCCTTTAGGAGAGGGCGTAAACAAGCATCATCCCGGCAGCCACCATTAATGTATCCTGTTTCGGTGGACCAGCTTCACCCTACGGCCCAAAACTGCATTCCAAAGAGGACCAGGAGGATCCTTCCTGACAGTGGTATTGCTAGGGTTAGTGTCACCTGGTGTGGTAGGAAATTCGTCACCCCCCACCACCCCAACCATCCCCGCTTTATAATTGTTTTAGCCGTATAACACTGCTGAAGATATATATTGAAAGAATTCACTACAGCTCTGATAGGACAATAATATGAGTGACTCACAGTTCTTCACGTCTTCTCTATGGTCTTTCCTTATCTAATTCAGATGATACATAGTGATGAGCAGCATAGGCCATATTCGAATTTGCGATATTTCAAGAATATATGGACGAATATTCGTCATTTGTTCGCGAATTTCGCATATTCGTTCACTTTTTTCCATGAAAAATTTGTATAGTGCGCATGCGCTATTATATCTTTCAACTAACTACTTTCCTATTGGTTGCTTGGGATGTTGCTAACCTCTGACAACTGTATTTGCATCCTTCTCATTGGCCCACAAGCTAAAAGAAGGGAGGAATCAGTGTCCTCTGGAAGTGCCGATATTTGTGAATATTTGCATATTCGCATATATGAAATACAGCAACAGAAGAATGCAGCAGCACACTGCCAGCACAAGGATATAGGTGAAACACGAATATGCAGTTAAAACATGGAGAGCTATACAGCTGTGGTGTAATAGATGCAAATGTGAAACTATGAAATAGTGAGGCACTTAGCTCGCAAATTTGTCTCCGCTGGCGGTCAAATAGCTTGGACCGTCCCACCGCGATAAGGTAGCCTCCTTGGGACGGACCCTACACTGTGTATATGCCTCTGTGTGAACAGTTCAGTAAGCATGGCAGGATCTGGAACATCCAAGACACCTTATATACACACCTGATTGAGGTGGGTGGGGTGCAAGGCCAACATGGAGGTAGCCACTCCCCCGTATGTGCAATACAGACAAAGAATAAGTCAGCCAGCACTTTAGTTGATACCAAACTATTATATGGACCTGGCCTACAGGTGCACGCTACTAGGCTAGATATACAGCAACAGAAGAATGAAATATTCGTGCGCTCACACAATAAATAATATTGGAGCCTTCTTTGGACCACAAGCTGGAAGCAGGGAGGGATGATCACTTTTTATTTACACAGTACACATCATTGTGATGTGTACTGTGAAAAAAAAAAAAACCAAAAAAAGAATATTTGTTCTAATGAATATAAATCTCTATATTCTAAATATTCGCAAAATCACGAAGTGCCGATATTTGCGGTAAAAATTCACATTTCGAATATTCGCGCTCAACACTAATGATACATACCACCATAACTAGTTCCAGCTAAAGCTTCTTTCTGCAGAACTTGACACCCAGATGGCAGTGGCTCCTAACTTTCTCAGCGAAGTCTGATCCTCTATATGAAAACAATAATAAACACAACAACACTGCTCCCTCTGAATACACTGCTCAAAAATATAAAGGGAACACTTAAACAACACAATGTAACTCCAAGTCAATCACACTTCTGTGAAATCACACTGTCCACTCAGGAAGCAACACTGATTGACAATCAATTTCACATGCTGTTGTGCAAATGAACCAGACAACAGGTGGAAATTATAGGCCATTAGCAAGACACCCCCAATAAAGGAGTGGTTCTGCAGGTGGTGACCACAGAACACTTCTCAGTTCCTATGCTTCTTGGCTGATGTTTTGGTCACTTTTGAATATTGGCGGTGCTTTCACTCTAGTGGTAGCATGAGACGGAGTCTACAACCCACACAGGTGGCTCAGGTAGTGCAGCTCATCCAGGATGGCACATCAATGGGAGCTGTGGTAAGAAGGTTTGCTGTGTCTGTCAGTGTAGTGTCCAGAGCATGAAGGTTCTACCAGGAAACAGGCCAGTACATCAGGAGACGTGGAGGAGGCTGTAGGAGGGCAACAACCCAGCAGCAGGACCACTACCTCCACCCTTGTGCAAGGAGGAACACTGCCAGAGCCCTGCAAAATGACCTCCAGCAGGCCACAAATGTGCATGTATCCACTCAAACGGTCTTAAACAGAAACCTGAGGGTGGTATGAGGGCCCGATGTCCACAGATGGGGGTTGTGCTTACAAGTACAACACTGTGCATGATGTTTGGCATTTGGCAGAGAACACCAAGATTGGCAAAGTCGCCACTGGAGCCCTGTGCTCTTCACAGATGAAAGCAGGTTCACACTGAGCACATATGACAGATGTATCAGAGTCTGGAGATACCGTTGAAAAGGTTCTGCTGCCTGCAACATCCTCCAGCATGACTGGTTTGGCAGTTGGTCAGCAATGGTGTGGGGTGGCATTTCTTTGGGGGGCAGCACAGCCCTCCATGTGCTTGCCAGAGGTAGCCTGACTGCCATTAGGTAACGAGATGAGATCCTCAGACCCCTTGTGAGACCATATGCTGGTGCAGTTGGCCCTGGGTTCCTCCTAATGCAAGACAATGCTAGACCTCATGTGGCTGAAGTGTGTCAGCAGTTCCTGCAAGAGGAAGGCATTGATGCTATGGACTGGTCCGCCCGTTCCCCCTGAATCCGATTGAGCATATCTGGGACATCATGTCTCACTACATCCACCAAAGCCACGTTGCACCATATAGTGTCAAGGAGTTGGCAGTTGCTTTAGTCCAGGTCTGGAGGGACATCCCTCAGGAGACCATCTGCCACCTCATCAGGAGCATGCCCAGGCATTGTAGGGAGGTCATATGGGCACGTGGAGGCCACACACACTACTGAGCCTCATTTTGACTTGTTTTAAGGACATTACATCAAAGTTGGATCAGCCTGTAGTGTGGTTTTCCACTTTGATTTTGAGTGTGACTCCATTTCCAGACCTCCATGGGTTGATACATTTGATTTCTATTGATAATTTTTGTGTGATTCTGTAGTCAGCACATTCAACTATGTAAAGGCAAAAGTATTTCATACGATTAGTTAATTCACTCAGATCTAGAATGCTTTATCTTAGTGTTCCCTTTATTTTTTCAAGTAGTGTATAATACTACTGCACACTGCACCCTCTGAATATACTACCACACATTGCACCCTCTGAATATAATACTATCACACACCACACCCTCTGAATATAATACTATCACACACTGCTCCCTCTGAATATACTATCACACACTGCTCCCTCTGAATATAATACTATCACCACACTGTACCCTCTGAATACTACCGCACACTGCACCCTATAAATATAATACTACCACACACCACACCCTCTGAATATAATACTATCACACACCGCTCCCTCTGAATATAATACGATCACACACTGTACCCTCTGAATACTACCGCACACTGCACCCTATAAATATAATACTACCACACACCACACCCTCTGAATATAATACTATCACACACTGTTCCCTCTGAATATAATACTATCACACACTGCTCCCTCTGAATATAATACTATCACCACACTGTACCCTCTGAATACTACCGCACACTGCACCCTATAAATATAATACTACCACACACCACACCCTCTGAATATAATACTATCACACACCGCTCCCTCTGAATATAATACGATCACACACTGTACCCTCTGAATACTACCACACACTGCACCCTATAAATATAATACTACCACACACCACACCCTCTGAATATAATACTATCACACACCGCTCCCTCTGAATATAATACTATCACACATTGCTCCCTCTGAATATAATACTATCACACACTGTACCCTCTGAATACTACCGCACACTGCACCCTATAAATATAATACTACCACACACCACACCCTCTTTATATAATAATACCACACACTGCACCCTCTAAATATAATATTATCACACACCGTACCCTCTGAATAAAATACCATCACACACTATACCCTCTGAATATAATACTATTACACACACAATTTTGCCTTTAAAAATGAACTCTTTCTCTGCTAAAGGAGTGAGTTTAGTCTTATCCAATCCTTTGTACAATTTAAAAGGAGACAAAACTTCCCCTCGTACAGAAAGGACATTCTGTATTGTAAACTGCAACAAACACTGTAACCTGTATTCTGCCATCTGCTTAGTAAAGAATGTTTTGTTATGAGTTTACAAGTGTGTCTAGCTGCCATCATTTGCATTGACAACATGGTTATTTCCACATCCGGACACTACACTATAGGAACGCCCCTGGGGTAAAAGATTGTTCTTTTAAATGCAGACCCCTTACCCTTGGAAAAATTGCTAAGACTGCAAGGAAGGTGCTTGGGGTCCAGTTGTTACCCTCCAGCTACCATGAAATCCCTGCATGGAGAACTACGAATCCATGGCCCCTCAATGACATCTATAACCTTTCCCGGTGGTCACTGCAGTTACATATATCTGCTTTTTTGGGGGAGTGCTGTAATTCAAACATTTGCTATGGATTTCAGCCTCTTTTAATTATGTCCTGAGAAATGATAGTATAGACGAGTGTTTCCCAACCAGCGTGCCTCCAGCTGTTGCAAAACATTCCAAGGATGTCCGTACAGCTTTTGGTTGGAGTTGTAGTTGTGAAACAGCTGGAAGCACATTCGTTGGAAAACACTGGTCTAGAACCACAATAGACATTTATTTCGGGAGAATTTCCTGGTATATTTGCCAAATGCAGATTTCAAATGTGATGGAACAATAGCTGTCAGACATAGCTATTTAGCTATAGTCATTTTTAAATAAGCTTGCTAAAACATGCTAAGCTACATTGTATTTATATATTATTATCTTAATTAAATAAATGTGTCTTTAAATTAAAAAGTGCGTGTCTGATGTTTTCTAGTTCGGTGAATCATTGGGCTGAGGTAATTATGTAATTTACATCTGGTTTTAAAGATACATAGCACTGCTTGTACCTTTTGGAAGTTCATGGGCTTACCCATAATAGGGGTTGCCTTTCCTCTTATAAAATGATAGAATTGTAGGCAGGTCTACATTTAAACATGAACAATGATTTAGCGAGCCACTCATTATTTACCTATTATTTTCTATAGGATTCTATGAACAAATTCTACCTAAGATCATTGATATTCCTAAAACTAGGCCCCAGATCATGTTCAAGACTCTTCTCTTTCCATGTATCCAGGAACCAGTACATACCTATTTGAAGATATAGAAACATTTGTGTAATCCAACCATCTTTAAAGGGGAACTCCGGTGGAAATATTTTTTTTTTCCCCCACTGGAAAAAAAATATTTTTAAATCAACTGGTGGCAGAGAGTTAAACAGATTTGTAAATTACTTCTATTAAAAAATCTTAATCTTTCCAGTACTTATCAGCTGCTGTATAGTGTTGAGCGGCATAGGCCATATTCGAATTCGCGAATATTCGCGAATATATGGACGAATATTCGTCATATATTCGCGAATATTCGCACATTCTCTATTTCGCATATGCGAATATTCGCGTATGCGAAAATTAACATATGTGAAAATTAGCAAATACAAAATTAACATACGCGAATATTCGCATATGCGAACATTAGCATATGCTAATTTTCATATATGCGAATTTTCGCACGCCAGTCTCACACAGTAGTATTACAGCCTTCTTTACACCACACAAGCTGGAAGCAGAGAGGGGTGATCACTGTGATGTGTACTGTGAAGAAAAAAAAAAAATACGAATATTCGTAATTACGAATATATAGCGCTATATTCGCGAAATTCGCGAATTCGCGAATATGCGATATTCGCGAATAATATTCGAATTGCGAATATTCGCGAGCAACACTACTGCTGTATGCTACAGTGGAAATAGAGTTCTTTTCTGTCTGACCACAGTGCTCTCTGCTGACACCTCTGTCCATGTCAGGAACTGGGCAGAGCAGGAGAGGTTTGCTATGGGGATTTGTTCCTACTCTGGACAGTTCCTGACATGGACAGAGGTGTCACTGTGGTCAGACAGAATATAACACATCTGCAATAAAACACTCTCTCTGACATAAAACGCTGGAATGACTGGCCGCAAGATGGCTGCTGATTATATAGGGCTGTGATATCATAGAGCTGGCTGGCTGCTGATAGGCTGCATGCTGCATGTGATTCAGAGTCATCCAGCCTACCCTTGTTCCCGCCTTCCCAAGATTCCTTGCCCCATTATCTCACATATGGATCCGCCATTTTAGATGCCCTGGAGCCTGGGCCGCACTAAATGGAGTTTAATGAAGCGATTGGTTTCATCGAATTGCGGCAATGTTCGGATTCCTTACAAATTGCATTTTTCCTGAAATTCGTAACAAATTCAAATTCGGCAGATTTGATTTGCATATCCCTAGTGAACAGCCTAAACTTAAAAAAAAAAAAAAAAGTAGAAAATTTCAGTTTTTTGGTCACATCACATTTTAGAAAAAAAATTAAATAGAAAGTGATCAAAAAGTCACATATACCCAAAAGTAATACATACAAAAATTACAAATTACGGTTCAAAAAACGAGCCCTGCATACAGCCACATATACAGAAAATTGGAAATTTAATTTTCATTGTATTGATCCACAGAAAAAATAAAGCATGTCAGTTTTCTTTTTATATCCCTACAAAATAATATTCTCTTGGTTGTGCCATACAGCTTAGGGTAAAATGAAATGTGAATAAACATTAACCAACCCCTCAAGGCTAGTATCAGGCAACCTGATACATGAAGAAAAAATATAAACTACAATAAAAATTTGGATCGTGCTTTAATTTGATGATATAGATATAAAATAATTTATTAAAATACACAATAAGTACAATTAAACCTCGTAACACATGGCTCTTTTGCAGAGGTAATAGATGTTATATTAAATAAAAGAAATATAAAACATGTATCAGAACATAATACACACACACCGATAAATGGCACCACTATGAGGTATCAAAAATAATAAATCATTTGATGCTCCGGCATCTGATAGTCCAGAAAGTAGCCTAGTAATCCGCAATAGGATACAGTTCCAAAGAAATATATAGTAGATGGATATGTGGATATAGTTACCAGCCTGTTGATGTCCCAGCAGTTGTTAACACCCGTGTACGAAACGCGCATTAGCAGAGCCAGGGGCGTAGCTAGAAACCCCAGGGCCCCGGTGCGAAAAATTGCCTTGGGCCCCCCTACCACCTAACGACCCGCTTCCCCAATCCCGGACGACCCCTTACTCAGCGGCACAAAGATATCAGTGACTACAGCACTGATGGGACACAGTCAGGGGAATACACAACAATATAAGTGACTAAAAAGCAGGGCCAGACAGACAAAACAGGCATTTAAGAATAAGCAGCCCATTTTTCTGGAGGGGATCCAACTGCTGGGAGCCCCACCAATCACCCAATCACCTTGGTTCCAGTTGCTCTCCAGCTGTTATAAAGCTATAACTCCCATCATGTCTGGAGAACCTCAGGCATTATAGGAGTTGTAGTTTTGCAACAGATGGAGAGCCATAGATTAGGGTACAGCATCACCCATCATCACTGTGGAACTAACAAGTGATTACAGCTAATGGGACAGTCAGGAGAATACACAATGATATCAATAACCTGAGAGACGTCTTCTCTGTTGTCTTTTCTTTTCTTCTTCATCTGGTCCAGACACCAGGACTTCTTCCAGCGCCATCTTCTCTGCAGAGTCTGACACCCGGACATCATAGGCTCCTCACTTTGTCAGTAGATCCTCATCCTCTGTATGAAGACAATAATCATTATTATTCTGCTAAATACTGTACCCCCTGAATATAATACTACTAACCACTGTGCCCCTGAATATAAAACTACCATCCACTGTACCCCTTGAATATAATACTGCCACCCTCTGCACCCCCTGAATATAATACTGCCATCTACTGTACCCCCTGAATATAATACTGCCACCTAATGTACCCCCTGAATATAAAACTACCATCCACTGTACCTCCTGCATATAATACCTGCATATAATACTGCCACCCACTGTACCCCCTGAATATAATACTGCCACTGACTGTACTCCTAAATATAAATCTGCCACCTACTGTACCCCCTGAATATAATACTTCCATGCACTGTATCCCCTGAATATAATACTGCACACACTGTATCCCCTGAATATAATACTGCCTCCTACTGTACACCCTGAATATAATATTGCCATCTACTGTACCCCTGAATATAATACTTCCACACACTGTATCCCCTGAATACAAAAATACCATCCACTGTACCCCCTGAATATAATACTGCCACCTACTGTATCCCCTGAATATAATACAGCCTCCTACTGTACCCCCTGAATATAATACTGCCTCCTACTGTATCCCCCTGAATATAATACTGCCTCCTACTGTACCCCCTGAATATAATACTGCCACATACAGTACATACACACAAATAATACATACATACACATACACATCATACACACACATCATACATACACATATCATACATACACCCGCAACCTCCAGATCCCCCCCACAGAATACATCTCCACACATCATACATACATCTTGTTTACACACATCTATCATTCATACACACACATACATACAGTACATACACACACATCATTCATACATCATACATACAGTACATGCACACACATCAAAATCTGCTGAAGCAAATCTGCAGCAAAAATACGCACATGTAAATTCACCCTTAGGGTAGGGTCACATGTAACAGATCAATAGTGTATGTTACTCTGCTGATCCGTCAATGACTTGACCCTATAGTGTGCCTCTAGCTGCTTCCCCCCATGTCCTGCTTGCAGCAGCAATCTGCCGCTACACGATGTCTCAGAGTATACTGCATGTGCCCACGGTGACTCGCAGGTCCCTGTGTGGCTGCTTGTTAGTGGCAGATTGGTGTTGTGAGCAGCATACAGGGGGGAAAACAGCAGGAGGCAGTCTATAGAGTCAAGTCATCGGCGGATCCACAGCGTAAAATACGCTGCGGATCTGTTACATGTAACCCTACCCTAATGTTAATCTGTACAGGATGATTTATGATAAGAGAGGTTTCCAGAAAATATAATTTTTTTCTCTAACTTAAAGGAGTACTCCAGGATGCAAAAATTTTCATTTAAATAATAAATATATATATACCCACCAGGGGAGCGGCCTCCGCCGTGATCCTTTTCCTGGTTGCCGGTGGTCGGTGAGTCACACTGCTGCTCAGCATGTCGCCAGCCGAGGCAGGACTTCGCTGCGGCCGGTGATTGTCAGTATGTTTCACCAACCACCGGCAACCAGAAAAAGGATTGCGGCGGAGGCACCAGGGGAACGACAGCAGGTATGTATATTTATTATTTTACTGCTGGCAGTCTGAATGAAAATTTTTGCATCCTTTAAGATATTTACTGTAAGCCAGTGTTTTCTAACCATGGCACCTCCAGCTGTTGCAAAACTACAACTCCCAGCATGCCCAGACAGCCTTTGGCTGTTCCGGCTAGCTGAGAGTTGTAGTTTTACAACAGCTGGAGGCACCATGGTTGGAAAACACTGGCTTCTGAGGTCAGAGGATGTCACTATGCGCAACTACTATGAAGTGAGCGCAGGAGATCCTGCGCTAACTTCATAGCCATGCCCTAAATGAACGGCGCTTCATTTTCTAACCCCCGTCCTCCTCCATGCTCCTTTTCAAACCCCCCCCCTCGTCCTCCTCCATGCTCCTTTTCTAACCCCCCGTCCTCCTCCATGCTCCTTTTCTAACCCCCCCGTCCTCCTCCATGCTCCTTTTCTAACCCCCCGTCCTCCTCCATGCTCCTTTTCTAACCCCCCCGTCCTCCTCCATGCTCCTTTTCTAACCCCCCCGTCCTCCTCCATGCTCATTTTCTAAAACCCCCGTCCTCCTCCATGCTCCTTTTCTAACCACCCCCGTCCTCCTTCATGCTCCTTTTCTAACCACCCTCGTCCTCCTCCATGCTCCTTTTCTAACCCCCCCTCCGTCCTCCTCCATGCTCCTTTTCAAACCCCCCCCCGTCCTCCTCCATGCTCCTTTTCTAACCCCCCCTCCGTCCTCCTCCATGCTCCTTTTCAAACCCCCCCCGTCCTCCTCCATGCTCCTTTTCTAACCCCCCCGTCCTCCTCCATGCTCCTTTTCTAACCCCCCCTCCGTCCTCCTCCATGCTCCTTTTCTAACCCCCCCGTCCTCCTCCATGCTCCTTTTCTAACCCCCCGTCCTCCTCCATGCTCCTTTTCTAACCCCCCCCCTTCCCGCCTCCTTCATGCTCCTTTACCAACACCCTCCCCTTCTCCATGCTCCTTTTTCAGAGGGGTATTGGAAAAGGAGGTCAGAGGGGGGCTTATTCATGCTCCCCCCCCTGTCCTCCTCCATGTACCTTTTCCAACCCCCCCCCCCATCTGTCCTCCATGTTCCATTTCCCCCCCTCTGTTATACTCCATGCCAGTGTTTCCCAAACAGGGTGCCTCCAGCTGTGGTCAAACTACAACTCCCAGCATGCCCAGACAGCCTTTGGCTTTCCAGGCACGCTGGGAGTTGTAGTTTGGCCACAGCTGAAGGTACCCTGGTTGGGAAACACTGCTCCATGCTCTGACCCTCCATCATTCTTTTCCAGTCTCGTCCACCTCCTCACCTTGCGGGGAGGATGCACCATCTCTAGGCGGCGGTGGGATGTCCTCGTCCTCCTGCGCAGCTGGGGCAGGGACCGTGACGTCAGGTACGTGCTTCCGACGTCTGCTGCTCTTAAAGCGGCAGTGTCCCTTACCCCAGCCGACTTTACTTGGGGCCGGGGGACCGGACTAAATGAGGCCCCCCTTCAGCGCCACCAGAGAAGGGAGTTGTTTTTTTTTGTAAATATGGCAAGGGCCCCCCTGGCGTAGGGGCCCGTTGCAACCTCTAAAGCTACACCACTGAGCAGAGCAGAGCTGGAGCTGAGCTGCAGCCCCATATGGGAGATCAAGGGGGTCCCAGCGGTTGGACATCCCTGTGATCAGACGCTATCTTGTGCGGATAGGAGATAAATGTTGTTTCACTGGACATCTTCTTTAAGGCCAAAATAATCTGTGTCCTTCAGAAGTTAATTATACAATAAATAACCACTGTTTCGAAATTGGAATATGTTATTAGGGAATTAGTGTTAATGTTATAGAAGACTATGCCAGAAAATTACACTTTCTTTCATCAGCTACAAAATAATAGAATCATCCTTTGCATTCCCCTTTCCCTGACATCAGTTCAATAGGGCAGGTTTGTTCCGAGCATCATTGAGGCCCTACAATGTCCCTCATCTCGATTCTGCACCGGTCTGGGAGCCTGTACATATGGATCTGTAAAATGTTTCAAGATGTCTTTTTATGTTGGATCAGCTTGTACATTAGGTTCAGTGACCCTTAAAACAACTCAAGCATGTGACTGAAAGAATGTAGACTTTCAATACCACTGAGAGTCTAATCCTGACCTCAAGGCTTCGTTCACACATCTTCTCTTACACACTAAACATTAGATAATATAATGCCTGCGGAGGACTCTGTGCGCTGGAGGTGTATCTCAGAAAGGTAACATTTTAATGGGCTTTTTGCGCACTACACTGAAACTGCCTTACATCTGATCTAATATACCTCTTAAGGTGAAATTTCACCATTTTACTCTACTTTCCCCCCCATGCTCAAGTGTCTAGATCAGTTTTTCCCAACCAGAGTGGCTCCAACTGATGCAAAACTACAATTACCAGCATGCCCGGACAGCCAAAGGCTGTCCGGGCATGCTGGAAGTTGTAGTTTTGCAGCAACATGGCTTAATGGCTATGTTGTGAGATTATCAAAACGCTGTGCCTATCTTTCTGTGAACTGGCTAATTCCTGTTGGAGTTCGTTCTTTCAAACTACACATCCTATAGTTCGTTGTTTGAGGTCACTTTCCTGCCTTCCACACCCACCCATTAAAACACAATTGAGCTGCATACCATTCAAAAGACCACTGTTTTCTAACCAGGGTACCTCCACCACCGGGCACTCCACCTATTGAAAAAGGACATGCTCTCTTTGCACACCTGACTAGTGATTAGTGTTGGGCGCTAATATTCGCATTTCAAATTTTTATCGCAAATATTGCACATTCGCGAATATTGCAAATATATTCGCTATATATTCGAAATTGCGAATATTCGTTTTTTTACCGCATGTTCACATTTGTGAATATTTGCATATTCCTTCTTTTTTTACTTGTGGGCCAATTAGAATGATGCAAATACACTTGTAAGAGGTTATCAACAACATCCCTAGCAAACAATAGTAAAGTTGCCCCCCCACCCCACTGTTCTCTTCCTCGAATACGCCAATATGCGAATATTCACTTATGCTAATATGCAAATATTCACATAGGTGAATATGTGAATATAACGAATACGCGAAATTCTCGAATATAGGACGAATATTCGTCTATATATTTGGGAGGTATCGCGAATTCGAATATAGGCAGTGACGCTCATCACTAATAGTGATGTCATGTCTTGACTGCACTGCAACATGGGAAGCCTAAGATATGAGTAATTTTGTATGCTGTTAAAATTAAGTATGGGGGGGGGAGGAATCACAGTACAATTATGAGACCACCGTCACACACAAGTACAGACACTATATTATGAACTACACTAACATTACAGCCCCTGTTGCATAGTCAAAAAAAAAATCCTGGAATACCCCTTTAAACATATTTCATAATAGCTTCAAAGGATAGGCAGGCTCCGTGGCGCTGACAATACCAGGGCACACATCAGTAACAGATAAAATCAAATTTATTGTCCAAGATGCAACGCGTTTCAATTCACTTGCATAGCTTCATCAGGTTGTTCTGAGCAGAGAGAAGACCAGGGGAGGACATAACAAACATAAAAGCAACATCTAGACAAAGGCATTTTTTATAATGATTTCAATTATAAAATAATGTTTCATGCGATCTAACAGTAAAGTCATATTTATATGTGGGGAAACCTTGTTAATTATGTCCTAAACTTTATAAGGATGTGGGACCTATTTATTAAATACAATTAAATTATCCAGCTATATAACATTATATAAAAATATAATTATTGGTTGTGATAGCTTGTAAAGCAAGATAGACCTTTATGGATATTAGATAATCACCAATAATCACCATGTATATTGCCTATTATAATTAACCTCTTCTTTACCTTAAACCACCAAAGATATTAGCTAGAGATGAGCGAACTTACAGTAAATTCGGTTCGTCACGAACTTCTCGGCTCGGCAGTTGATGACTTTTCCTGCGTCAAATTAGTTCAGCCTTCAGGTGCTCCGGTGGGCTGGAAAAGGTGGATACATTCCTAGGAAAGAGTCTCCTAGGACTGTATCCACGTTTTCCAGCCCACCGGAGCACCTGAATGCTGAACTAATTTATGCAGGAAAAGTCATCAACTGCCGAGCCGAGAAGTTCGTGACGAATCAAATTTACTGTAAATTCGCTCATCTTTAATATTAGCTAATAGCTGATAGCTGATAGCTAATAGCTCATACCTCATACTAAACTGTCAGAAATATGCCAAGAATATTATTATTGTAAAAGTAATAAAATGTGATATTTTATTTTTAACCCTGTGAGCTTGCTTGATAGACAACATATGCCAGCTTCTATCAGCATCACGCTGATGTTGGGTATTTCAGCCTTTAAATTCTGTGATCGCTATTCATTGAGGAGAAATGACAGCTGCTACTGGTTTTAGGTAACTGGTCGGCAACCTCCGCAGCATGATTATGGGGTGCCATCAGTTAAAGGGGTTATCCAGTAATAGAAAGAGCTGATTTCTTTCAAAAACCATGTCTGTTCCACGTCTGTCCCCAGGTTGTGTGTGGTATTTTAACCTGACCCCATTCACACCAATGGAACTGAGCTGCAGAACTACACCCAACCTGGAAACAGACAAGGAGCATTTTTTTTTTAAAGAAATTAACTCTGCTTTTCTATTCCTGGATTACACCTTTAATATGGAAGGTGGAGGCCTTCTGAAAGCCTCTGCACTGGCCATATTGGCTTGGGCAGGTTGTGCATTGATTGTAAGCCTATGATTGCTTATAAAAATCTCTGAGAGGGACTTAACCCCTTAAGGACCGTGGCAATTTTTTTAGAGGGAGGTTTCGTTTTTTCCTCCTCACTTTCTAATAGCCATAACGCTTAAAATTTTCCACTTACAGACCCATATGAGGGCTTGTTTTTCGCGCCACCAACTGTAAGTTGTAAGGACATAACTCACTTTACCACCAAATCTACAGCAAAATGAAAAAAAATAAATAATATATATATATATATATATATATATATATATATATTTGTGGGGATAAATGGAAAAAAATAGCAAATTATGGGGGCTTCTGTTTCTATGCAGTGCACTTTTTGACACAAATGAAACATTGTTTCTAGTCTGCAGGTCAATCTGATTACAACAATACCCAACTTACATAAGTTTTGTTTTATTTTACTACTTTTAAAAAATTATAACTTTTTATATGACAATTAGTATGCCTAACTAATATAACTCTTTTATTTTTCCATATACTGGCATGTATGAGGACTCATTCTTTGCACCATGGACTTTTGTTTTTATTGATACCAATTTTTGTATTGATGGGACTTTTTGATCACTTTTCATACATTTTTTTCTTGTATATGACGCAACCAAAAATATGCAATTCTTAACTTTGGTATTTTCTTATGATTACACAATTGACTGTTCGGTTTAATTAATATTATATTTTATTAGTTCGAACATTTACAAACGCGACAACACCACATATGTTTTTATTTATTTTTGGTTACATAACTTTATTTAAAAAATGGGAAAAGGGGGTGATTCAAACTTCTATTAGGGAAAGGGCTTATTCACATTCATTAACTTTTTTCTTTAAACTTTAGTCACAATTTTTTAGTCCCCATAGCGGACAAATATCCACAATAGTCAGATTGGAAACACTGAACAATTTTATTCCATAGAACAAAATTGATCAGTGTTATTGAAGCTCCATTGCTACAGGCAACCCAGTCAGAATAGGAACGCCGATCTGATGCTCTGTTTTAAGAGTTCAAAAGGGGTCTGGATGCATTCTTGGAGAGTAAGAACATTGCTGGTTATGTATACTAGATTTATAGGGACAGATAAGGTAGTTGGTGCAGGGATTTATTCTGACTGCCATATTTGGAGTCAGGAAAGAATTTTTATCTCTAGTATGAGGGTTTTTTGCCTTCCTCTGGATCTGCTCAGTAGGGACTCATTAGGGTTATAGGTTGAACTTGAAGTCCTCTGGTCTTTTTTCAACCTTATGAACAATATTACTATGTTACCATGCAAGGGAAGCAGGTAAGAGACTTCCTTCTGTCCTTACAGCTGATCTTACGCGCTTCATACACCTGCCGCGCCACTTCACCGTTTAAAGATGTTGTTCTGTGGTAAGGGGTTAAAGGGGTTTTCCGGTGTAAAACTTTTTTTTTTAAAGTATTACCCTCACATTGCCTAATAAAACAAAAACAAACTTTAACTCGCCTTTCTCCGCTCCCTCATAGCTACGGTATGCTGCCGGAGACACAGGTTTCCCCGAAGCTGCAGAATGTAGCATCTACAGCCGTGGGAACCGAATGTGCTGCTTAGTAATCACTATCCATGGCAGCACACTGCTGTGGCCAGTAATTGGTGGAGCATCGCTTTGACGTTATGTCTACAGCTCCAACCTGCTCTGTGAAATAGACTGTCAATGGAGACCATCCAGAGATGAAGAGTTCTGATATTGGGTGCTACAAGGAAGTAAGTTGGGGAAAGCTGAGGACAATACTGATTTTTTTGTTTGTTTATTTTTTTTTTACAATGGATAACACTTTCAAAAAGCATAACAAAAATGCATAAAAAAATATTTAAAAAAACTCTATAAAAAATACCAATCAATACAAAAAATACCAATCACCCCCTTTTTCAAAAAAAAAATATAAACATAGAAAATAAATTAACATATTTAGTATTGCCCTATCTATTAAAAAATAATGTTTATGCTGCTGCACGGTGAATGGTGTACCGTAAATTAAAAAATATCAATTTACAAGCCCCATATAAGTCAAAATGTTACCAATAAAAATTGGATATGGTGAAAAAAATGGGACCTCACACTGCTCCTTAGGTGGAGAGGTGGAAAAAAAAAAGTTATTGGAATAGGGGTAGGGTAATTTCAAACATGTTTATTTTGTAAAAAAAAAATCATTTAAAATGTTTTAACAGTAGTCAAACAACAAAATAAATAATATATCAATTAGATAATGTTGTAATTGTGCTGACCTACAGAGTATAAATAACCCTGTAGTTTTACCATCATACTTTGCAAAATGTGGTTTCAAAGTAAATGTTATGTAATCCCTCTGCGAGTATTATTGTTTTCTTATCCTCCATTACCTGAAGTTTCCAGTAGACTACACCAACAAATGAACTGAGCTGAGTTGGGAGGTGGAGTTTTTGTAATCAAGTAACGGGAGCCATGTTGGGTAATTACACAGTTTGCCAGAGTGCAAAGTGTTATACTATTTCCTTTTGTGCTATGTCATAGTTAGTACGGTCGAAAAGACATATGTCCATCAAGTTCAACCAGGGAATTAAGGGGTAGGGGTGTCATGCTATGTCTTACAGTGGGGATCAAAAGTTTGGGCACCCCAGGTAAAAATTTGTATTAATGTGCATAAAGAAGCCAAGGAAAGATGGAAAAATCTCCAAAAGGCATCAAATTACAGATTAGACATTCTTATAATATGTCAACAAAAGTTTGATTTCATTTCCATCATTTACACTTTCAAAATAACGGAAAACAAAAAAAATGGCGTCTGCAAAAGTTTGGGCACCCTGCAGAGTTAATATCTTGTACTGCCCCCTTTGGCAAGCATCACAGCTTGTAAACGCTTTTTGTAGCCAGCCAAGAGTCTTTCAATTCTTCTTTGAGGTATCTTTGCCCATTCTTCCTTACAAAAGTCTTCCAGTTCTTTGAGATTTCTGGGCTGTCTGACCTCTTTTAAGGTCTATCCATAGATTTTCAGTTATGCTGAGGTCAGGAGATTGTGAAGGCCATGGCAAAACCTTCAGTTTACACCTCTTGATGTAATCCCCCATGGATTTCGAGGTGTGTTTAGGATCATTATCCATTTGTAGAAGCCATCCTCTCTTTAACTTCAGCTTTTTCACAGATGGCATCAAGTTAGCATCCAAAATTTGCTGAAATTTTATTAAATCCATTTTTCCTTCTACTCGTGAGATGTTCCCTGTGCCAATGGCTGCAATACAACTCCAAAGCATGATTGATCCACCCCCATGCTTAACAGTTGGACAGAGGTTATTTTCATTAAATTCTGTTCCCCTTCTTCTCCAAACGTACATTTGCTCATTCCGGCCAAAAAGTTAAATTTTAACCTCATCGGTCCACAGAACTTGCTTCCAAAATGCATCTGGCTTGTCTATATGTTCATTTGCAAAGTTCAAATGCTGATTCTTGTGGTGAGGACGTAGAAGAGGTTCATAGTTACATAGTTACATAGTTACATAGTTAGTACGGTCGAAAAAAGACATATGTCCATCAAGTTCAACCAGGGAATTAAGGGGTAGGGGTGTGGCGCGATATTGGGGAAGGGATGAGATTTTATATTTCTTCATAAGCATTAATCTTATTTTGTTCCAGGAATGTATCTAATCCTGTTTTAAAGCTGTTAATTGTTCCTGCTGTGACCAGTTCCTGAGGTAGACCGTTCCATAAATTCACAGTCCTCACGGTAAAGAAGGCGTGTCGCCCCTTGAGACTAAACTTTTTTTTCTCCAGACGGAGGGAGTGCCCCCTCGTCCTTTGGGGGGGTTTAACCTGGAACAGTTTTTCTCCATATTTTTTGTATGGGCCATTAATATACTTATATACGTTTATCATATCCCCCCTTAAACGTCTCTTCTCAAGACTAAACAATTGTAACTCCTTTAATCGCTCCTCATAGCTAAGATGTTCCATGCCCCATATTAGTTTAGTCGCGCGTCTCTGCACCCTTTCCAACTCCGCAGTGTCCCTTTTATGGACAGGTGACCAAAACTGAACAGCATATTCCAGGTGAGGCCGTACCAATGCTTTATAAAGGGGGAGTATTATGTCCCTGTCCCTTGAGTCCATGCCTCTTTTGATACATGACAATATCCTGCCGGCTTTGGAAGCAGCAGCCTGACATTGCATGCTATTCTGTAGTCTGTGATCTACAAGTACACCCAGATCCTTCTCTACCAGTGACTCTGCCAGTTTAATCCCCCCTAAGACATACGATGCATGCAGGTTATTAGTACCCAGATGCATAACTTTACATTTATCCACATTGAACCTCATTTGCCAAGTGGATGCCCAGACACTTAGTCTATCCAAGTCATCTTGTAACTTATGCACATCCTCTATAGACTGTACCGTGCTACAAAGCTTGGTGTCATCCATGGAGACCATATTTATACAAGTATCTCTATATAGTGGAATAGTGTACCACAACTCCAGTGTCTGCCAGATCTTTCTGGAGGGATTGATCAGTCAAACGTGGGTTTTGAATTATTTTTCTCACAATCCTGCAAGCTGTTCTGTCTGATATTTTTCTTGATCTTCCAGATCTGGCTTTAACTTCCACCATTTCTGATGACTGCCATTTCTTAATTACATTCCAAACAGAGGATATTGACATCTGAAAAGGTTTTGCTATCTTCTTATAGCCTTCTCCAGCTTTGTGAGCGTCAACTATTTTCAGTTTCAGATTTCTAGACAACTGCTTAGAAGAACCCATGGTGCTGATTGTTGGGGCAAGGTCAGATGAGTCTTGGCATCACCTGGTCTTCCCAGATGACGATTGAGAACAATCTATGAAACTGGCAGGTCTCAGCTTTGCAAAGGGGGCAGTGCATGCTATAAATTCTGCAGGGTGCCCAAACTTTTGCAGACGCCATTTTTTTGTTTTCCGTTATTTTGAAAGTGTAAATGATGGAAATAAAATCTAACTTTTGTTGACATATTATAAGAATGTCTAATCTGTAATTTGATTCCTTTTGGAGATTTTTCCATCTTTCCTTGGCTTCTTTATGCACAGTAACACTAATTTTTACCTGGGGTGCACAAACTTTTGATCCCCACTGTAATGTGTCTAACATGTTCCCAGCAGGACCCCACATCCCTACCCTAGATACCCTGCTTGGTGGAGGTACTGCCGCAGATATGTTCCCAAGAAGTGAAAGCTCATGACCTGCCAAGCACAAAGAGGTAACAAGAGTAAGAAACTCTAGATACACAGGTGGTAACCCCCAGAACTCTGTTAGGCTGTGTTCACACTACGGTTTGTAATTACGGTTCCCGTATACGGCTGGGAGGAGGGGTGGGCGGGGCTTAATCGCGGCGCCTGCACTCAGCCGTATAGGGAACTGTAGTTAATGTATGTCTATGAGCCGACCAGAGTGAACCACAGCCTCCGGTCGGCTGCTTTTTCGGCCGTATGCGGTTTCCCGACCGCAGGCAAAAACATGGTCGATTAAACCCCGCCCACCCCTCCTCCCAGCCGTATACGGGAACCGTAATGACAAACCGTAGTGTGAACCCAGCCTTACAGTTATGCTAAAATTAAAGCTGCCATTGCAAAGTACAATTGGTCCCTCATAAAAGAAGCCATTATATTGCACTGTGGATGAAAAATTGTAAGACATATGGCTTTTAAAAGGCAAGGAGGAAAAAATAAAAACGCATACATTATATGTGGATGCGTCTTCAAGGGGTGAAAGGTAAACTGACAACAGGGTTACCAGGTCACAATATGCAGGTAGATAAAAAAAAAAAAAAAAAACATAAGGCAAAACCTCCAGGAAGCACAGACATTCACATCCCTGATTGACATTTACTACATCCCTGACTGACATTTAAATACCTAAGTAGTCTGAGGGATCCTGACCGAGCACAGTCCCAGATTGACTGTGCAGTATATGTCCAGATTTTGTCCAAGAATCCCAATGAACCAGCCAGGATACTTTAGTGCACCATCGAGCATGGCTGAGGGACTAAAGAAACCCCTAGGATATGGCCAGAACTGAAACCCATGCCCCAGGGACCAGGTAAACACCCACTATAGAGGCACCACTTATCTTATATTCTTCTTACTTTCTACATCCAAGAAGTGAAAAAAGTTATTTTAGTTAATATGCTTATACCCTGGGTTAACGTGAACTAACTTATTTGTGTGCTGCTGTAGGGTTCCCAGGAAAGTGCAGGTGACTGTTTCTAACATTTCTTACTGGTTGAAAATCAATGCCGTCATTCAGGAGATATTTATCTTATTGCTAATATGGTAATTACTTCTTAAGTGCACTGGAGTGGCTGCTGCTGTATGTGTAATGCTTTCTCCAGTCCGCTCTAATAATAACCCCCCCTCCATGAATATACATCCCCTCTTTCTCAGTTTGTCCATGAAGGGGGTGGAGTTATCAGCAGGAGTGAGCAGGGTTGTGAGCCAGAGTCGGTGGGAGAAAGCACTGTACATACAGCAGTAGCCCGCCTCCAGTGCACAGAAGAAATAAACCATACAAGATGAATATTTCCTGAATGGCTGAACTGATTTTTGCCTGGGCAGAAGCGTAAGAAATAGGGTTACCTGCACAATTTGCTTGTATTAGTGTGGATGACCTTCTGGCAGTTTCTCTTCAAGCTTATGTAAGAGTAATATTTATTTTTATTGTTTTCTATTTCAGGTTGGAAACCCTAACCTAAAGATAACTACACATTAGATTACTGTTCCCTGTGATCTACAATAGAGTATACCCTGTTTGGGCTAGAGAGTTTTAGAGTTACAGAGATTATCCATCTTTCATTTCCCACAAGGAGCTATGAACTGTACCAAGATTATAAGGTTTCAGAACTCTGAATTGTTTCCAATCGCAACAACTTTCCAATGACAAGCTGGGAACTCCTTTGCAATTGGAAGACAGAATCTCAGCCAGACAGGGAGAAGATCAAGGCAGATGTTATTTGTACGCAACAAGTCAGGCACAGGTCAGGCCATGCAGTCTTTACTGAACTTCTACAAGATAAACATTAAAAGGTCAGGAGAGGGGAAAGTCAAAATCAAGATCGGGGGACAGCATGGATCTGTAATATAACTGCTGTATACAATCAGACAGAGCAACAATGCAAAAAAGGAAGAGCCACGATGGGACACATTTACTACTGTCATCTAAAAGATCACTATCACAAATATATGGTGATCCAGCTGTCACCAGCCACAACTGATGCAAAAACTAATGACAAAGTGCATCGGTTGTCTTTGGGTCCAGCGGTCAGTTATTTCTGCAGGCCAGACAGCAGAACATCAGTATACCTCTAGTGCAGAGAAAAGGCTGATCTTGATCACCAAATATATGTGTGAATGTGCCCGGACACCTTATACTAAAGTTGTCTGAAGCCATCACCAACGGTGGGTTTGGCAGACTGTTTATGGTGTATGGCGGCTTCCTGACTCTCCACCGACAGATGATGTTGTTGAACAGAAGGGTCGGTGAGATGGTTTTCTGCTGTTTTTTGCTTAGTTTGTAGAGGTATAAGCTGGTGCCAGTGAATTCATACCCCTTTGTTAGACTATGTGCAAAGAATATTTAAGACACACAATAAATGTGGTGTTCTAAGTCAAAATACAGCTTGACTCAGAGCTTGTTTTTTCTTCCAGAAACAACATTATGTCTCTCTGTGCCTGGCAACTTTCTAAAGAATAGGGTCAAACTGCAAAGAGCCCATGGGCAGACATCAGCTAAAATACAAACAGAATGCGCTCCAAGGTGTGATATCTTCGGTACATGAGTAAACGCTAAATTAATCAACACTTACCGAGAGTGGTTGTACAGACCAAGTACAATTTTGGATATAAAAATAAAACAGCATTTACCGAACAACTTTTTTCCAGGTGCTGGCAGGTTATGCAATATAGTGCAAGCATTAACTCTTCAAACCCTGGGAAGAATCAGCACAGAAACTGCCCAGAGACAAAAACCAGTGTCCGAACAGACCTAAAGACAGAAAAACACAAAAACAGACATTACAAATGCAATGCATCTGATGAAGTGTAAGTTCCGCAAAATGTGTTATGGGTAAATAAACTTGTTCTTACCAGAATACTCCCAGCATCTGTTTGATCCTGCCAGCACCTGGAGGAAATTTGTTTGGTATGTGGACAGTCATGGCATTGTTTCTGAAACCCATTTGTGAACAACTGCTTTTATGCTATGTTGACTTTAACCCAGTAGATTCCAGCCAAGTACATAACTTCAATAGCATCGATTGTAGATCATGAAACAAATGTAGCTGCAGAGCAAGGAAACATTCAGCATCTGTTACCTGCAACACTGTACATAAGGTGAGGTTATGGGGTCAGAGGATGTTCTGTAATGTAATGTATCTGTCAGGAAACATTACCAGCACCTGGCTTTGGGAATCACATAAGAAGAAAAAAGGAAACAACTAAATGTATACTGCCAACCATAAATCATGAAGTAATTCGCATGTGATAGATTATCCTGAGTGTGAGGGGAAGGAGGCTGAGACCTAAGAGGCAATGTTCTTAAAGTCATTGTCAATATGTATCCCATCGTTGCTTCTTATTCCAAAGTTTAAATAAACCAGCTGGAAATGTATGCTGATGGAAAATAATGGTCAAATGGTGAAAATATTAAAGGTGAAACTTTATTCTCGCTTTATTGGGAATAAAAAATTCTGTTCAGGTTTTGGGGATATGTAATTAATTATTCATTTTTGGCAAAAAAACTTGTCATCAATTACACAGAGCTCATGAAACTCAATATTCAGAACATTGGCTCTAGCACTACAAATTCCTCAATATAAGACTTGTAACATTCATCTTACACAGAAATTACTGTTATCTCATATGTTGCTTTGGACAATTTTTACTATTATTTGTATTTTACTTGTTAAACTTTTTGGTTTCTACTTCTATTCAAAGGAAGGTTGGAACATCACCAACATCTCGGACCCAGAACCATCATGGCGCATAACTATCTACACTTGAATAAATTTATTGTAATAATAGACATGACAATATGGCAATACTTCCTCTCATATTCATAGCTGAAAAACCTCAAATACATATATGAGCCAAATTGTTGGCATCTTGTGATTGGCATTACAATAACATTTTATACATTTTAAAATGCCAGAAAGTTATGCAGATTTGTAAATTATTATAAATTACTTCAATATAAAAATCTTAAATGGACACTGTAAGGTCCAAAAACTTTTTATCTGTTGTTGAATATTTAATAAAGAAAATAGCCCCTAAAAATCCCACCACTTGGGGTCCCCATACTTACTGGGAAACTAACCAGTCCTGCAGCTTGTCCATGAGTCATGAACAAGAGAGGACAAGGCTGCATGAGCAGACACACCAATCACCACCACAAGGGAGGGACACACCCTCTTCCCCTGAGAAGATCTCTAACACTGTGAACTTATGAAAAGAGGTATTTTTATCATAAACATAGATAATATATGCATAAAAATTAACATGGACAGGATTAGGTACTGAGTATTATTATTTTTTGTTGGATCTGACAGGTACACTTTAAGCCTTCCAGTACTTATAATGTATGCTCCAGAGGAAGTTGTGTAGTTCTTTTAAGTCTGACCATAGTGCGTTCTACTGCCCCGTTTACGTGTGTCAGGAACTGTCCAGAGCAACGTAAGTTTGCAACTGCTAAACAGTTTGACTTACTCCTCAGCCAGTTTTGGAGATAACAGCAGGGAGGGGGTTATCAACCAGGCTTAGATAAATAAACATTGAAGGACAGCTAAGGCTGGGATCACACCACGTTTTGTCCATACAGGGACCGGATCTGACTAGGGGGTTGGGAAAACCGGGTGCTCTTGTTTCCCAGCCGGACCCGGCCCCCATCTCATTCATTTGAATGAGCCGACCGGAGTGAGATAGGGACTCCGGGCGGCATTTTTGCTCTGTATCTGGTTTTCTGGCCGGACTGAAAACCACAGCATACAAAAGTTTTCAGTCCAGACAGAAAACCAGATATGGGGCAAAAAAGACCCGATAGGAGTATCTGACTCCGGTCGGCTCATTCAAATGAATGAGATGGGGGGTCTGGATGGGATATGGGAGCGTTCAGTTTTCCCATCCCCCAGCCGGATCCGGTCCTTGCATGGACAAAACGTGGTGTAAACCCAGCCTAATACAGGATGGCAAAAGAGGGGAGACCAGATTCAAAGCAGTCTGCTGGAGACAACCATATAGACTGTGCACATGTATAGAAAGAAAGTAGAGCTCATACAACACACTTTAGAGGTTGTACAAGCAAAAGTATGCAAAATGCATGATAAAGACCTATAGAGAAAACATTTTCTTTAACGTAAGACAACTACTGTTGCAACTATGAGTGCTTCTGATGCTTATTTTCAGAGACCTTGGAGCCAAAAAGAACAGTAATATAAACATTTACCGCAAAGTTACCCATATGCCCACCAGAAATACATCAGTTTATGTTATTTAAAATAAAAAAAAAGTATATTGACTTCCAAAGGACTCTAAACTTCTCAAGCAACAATTTTTGAGCCACAACAATTGTTTAAAGCCTGAAAGATGAGCTGACATCCTTGGCATCAAATGCCTATGATTCTATTTTTTTTGTCTACAGAGCCTATGCAGACCTATATGTCTCTATGATTATAGACTACCTATAAACAATACCTAGTAGGACTCTGCAGTTATATTTACTTTTATATCGGGATATGTCGGCACTTCCGTGGAATCTGTGGTGGTGCACGAGGTAGGGTAAAGCCAAAGGTAAAAGAAAGAGGATACCCAGCACTCACCAGTAATGCACAGTGAAGATGTGTTATGCCATAGTGTAGTACAAGGATGCGTTTCGGCGTGGGAGCCATCCTCACATGTCTGCCTATGCCATAATAAATCTTCGCTGTGTGTTACTGGTAAGTGCTGGGTATCATCTTTCTTCTACTCATATTTACTTTTATAATCTGATTCTCCTAAATGGATGTTATCAAGAAGTAAGGAAGGAATTATGACTGCAGTATCAAAAAACAGAGTTTATGTAGACTGGGATCATTGACACATAGATCTGCATGGGAGCCATACTCACAACTATTTACAGTATTGTTTTAGTTTTTACTTTACTTTAACATTGCACCCCCTAATAAAATAAATCCAAAGTGCTATGCCATATAACCACTTTACTTTCTCCTTAATGATACAATAACTGAGTGATAGCTTTGTACCTGGTTTGTGATTATTACTAATGTGTTTCCTTTTATCTGTTTGTAGTCATCTTATCTCTCTGGTTTCTTAATAACACTAAGATAACAGTAAGTAAGAACAGACAGGAGTGAGAACCTATGTGACCTTTTAAGGATTGCAGATGTTTGGGAAGTAAAGGATCACCATCAATCTGGGTTTAAGGATATGCTGGCTACTATATGTGATACCTTCATGTCATATGTCATGCTTTTAGCAATATCATGTGGATAACGGGCTACTTTCATAACCTACAGGTAATGTGTTCAATAAGGAATTGTATGGCATTTCTTTAAACAGGTGGTTTGGGTTCGTTTTTGTTTATAGATCACAATATGGCTACTTTAAAAAAAAAAAAAAAAAAAAAAAAACAAGCTCACTGACGATTTTTAGTGATGATATGGTGCAGGTTTACCTATTGTAAAATAACTACAATACAAAGCAATACACAGTTATGCAGCCAAGAGTTTGGCTTTACTTAATTTCCAGTGTTTTTCTTCTAGATCAGATTCACACTATGCATTTCAGGATGTGCTGTTTTCTTTCACAATGAAATAGCACCGATGTATATAGAGCCTGAAATATTTTCTATGAGCAGCAGGTGGCACTGCAAGATTTAGTATTATCCTGTTAGCTACAAACAGTACAATATCTAAATGAATGATTATATAAAAAAAAACATTAGGGTTTATTAAATGGAATGGTTTAAAGGCCACCTGACAATGCAGAACAATTTTCCAATAGGTCTTTATCACGTCCATACAGGCTGCACTTTCACATGCAGAGTGAAATCTGTCAATGTGGCTGTCTGATGGATTGGTCTCCAGCCCTTATCTCTCCGATCCAGAACAATTTCTTAGCTGATGTATGACCGAATCAAAGTCCAGCTTTGATTTGGCTATAAATCAGCTTAGGAGATAGTTCAGAAGAGAAGAGATAAGGGCTGTAGTATTTTAAATATATCTTAATAGCTATATTTTATGTCTCACTACTTTTGCATAAATTGATAGTACACAAACAAATTACCCAAACCTCAAGGACAGTCCCAGTAGTTACTGGTACATGATAAAATGATATTAAATTAAATTAGGAGACAATGCTTCAATAACATATGAAATTTATTAAAATATATTAATAATATATCCTCTCACATGGTCCTTGTGGAAGGAATAACAATTGTAATGTCTGTTTATTTGTTTATGTATTTTTCCGTTTAGGTGTATATTCACACACTAGGTTGTTCTGAGCAGTTTGCTATTCTCCCTGGATAGGGAATAGTTAATGCTCTGAACTAATGAGTACTCGGGTGGGGTTATTTAAACCAGAGTTCTTCTGGATTCTGTGCTGGTTATTTGTGCAATACACTTCCATGTCTGCTTGAGCATGCACCTTGTATTTATCTTGTGATATTCTCTGAGTTTTAGCCATGGTTATATAGTCTTGTTTGATTTAGCTTTTAGTCTGCTTGTTTTATAGGAGATCTTTCAGTTTTTAGGATTATGTATGTTCTTTCTGCTTAGTCTGTGTTCACACTGTGTTAGTCTTGTGTTATCTTTGCTCTGTGTGTTATAATTCCTCTTTGGTATGCTGGAGTCTATTCAGACTCATCCGGTTCAGTCTAGTGTTTCCTGGAGTCTATTTAGACTCATCCGGTTCTGGTCTAGAGTTTTGTATTTCTGTTTCCTACTAGGTCAGCATCCTGATCACGTGGTGGTGTGTGCCTGCTGGCTAGTAGTCTATTTGGAATTATCATGCTGTCTACTCCTTATTTGGAGTGGGTGTCCAGTTTGTTTCTGTCCTGTGTCTCAGTGTGAACAGTGTTATATGTTCCTGTTCTTTTTGGTGTTTTTTCATTCAGTTCTTCCATTCATACCCTGCATCTGCTGGATTCTACTGTATACTTTTTCCATACCTAGTCTTGTTCATTTTATCATGTCTGCTATTTTTCTGTATTCCGGTTTATGAACTGTTTGATCATACAAAATATTGTGCCCTGTTTGTTAGTTTATATTCTGTCTGGTATATCTGGTTGCCTGGTAGTTTTCCCGCTCTGTTTCTGGCCTCTGACCGACTATGTTTATTATTTGTTTTTACTGCACTTTAGCTCAGGTAGGGACCGGCTCCAAGTTGGTCAATCCACCATTTAGGATGGACAACAGTATAAAGGTATATAGCACATGTAAAATACACACTACTGCATATATAAGGAGTAGTCATTCGTTTCAATGGTTAGCTGCACAGTATGGAATTCAATAATCTGGAATGTGGGTTTGCTGGACTAAAGTCCTGTTCACTTTGGTACTAAGTGAATAAGACTTTAGTCTGGCAAACCCACATTCCAGATTATCGAATGCCGGACTGTGCAACTAACCTTTGAAACAAATGACTACTCCATATATATGCAGTAGTGTGTATTTTACATGTGCTATATACTGTACTTTTATATTGTTACTAGCTGAATAACCGGCGTTGCCCAGTTTTTCCTTCCTAATCCTTGTTGGGGAGGAAAATAAACAAAGAAGGAAGCTTTTGACTTTATATCCCGTCCTTATATATTGTTGTCATATCCCAACCCCATATCCCGACCTCCTATCCCGTCCTCCTATCCCGTCCTCCTATCCAGTCCATCTATCCCAACCTCCTATCTCTTCCTCCTATCCAGTCCATCTATCCCAACCTCTTATCTCAACCTCTTGTCCCGCCCTCCTATCCCGACCTCCTATCCCGGCCCTCCTATCCAGTCCATCTGTCCCGACCTCCTGTCCCGTCCTCCTATCCCGACCTCCTATCCCAACCTCCTATCCAGTCCATCTGTCCCGTCCTCCTGTCCCGACCTCCTATCCTGACCTCATATCTTGACCTCCTATCCCGACCTCCTATCCCGACCTTATATCTAGACCTCCTATCCCGAACTCCTATCCTGTCCTCATATCTCGACCTCCTATCCCGACATCATATCCCGTCCTCCCATTCCGTCCTCATATCCTGTCCTCATATCCTGTTCTCCTATCTTGACCTCCGATCTCGAACTCCCATCCCGACCTCCTATCCCGACCCGTAATATGTGTACCAGGTATTGAAATATCTCCAGCCGTATGGAAGTTATGTGGGAACATACATTTCCCATTGATTTGCATGGGACTTTAAACAAAAACCCTGACCCTCACAAATGGGGGTAGTTAAGGGTTAAATTAACTATCCTATAGTTTAAGTGGACATATAGGTAACATGTGACCAAGTATTATCGAATTATCTCCTGCCGTTTGGAAGTTATGCAGTAACATATATTTCCCATAGACTTGTATGGGACTTTAAACAAAAACCCCGCCCCTGGCAAATGGGGGTGAGTAAGGGTTAAATTACCTATCCTATGTTTGTTGTTGACATATAAGTAACATGTGTGCCAAGTTTCATGTTAATATCTTTAGCCGTTTGGACGTGATGCTGGAACATACACACATACATACATACATACATAAATTTCATATGTTCTTGAAGCACAGTCTCCTAGTTTAATTTAATATAATTTTATCATGTACCAGTTACTACTGGGACTGTCCTTGAGGTTTGGGTAATTTGTTTGTGTACTATTAGTTTTGTTGGACACCTGGGGTATAGGTGTATACCCAAATAACCTCGGTCAGATTTTGATTGTGTGCTGCACTTCAATTTCAATACCTTTGTAGAAAGAATTTTTTTGCACGTAGCATATATTTTTTTTCGATCAATATACCTGCATGATGGTTTGTTTTTTTGTTGGGTGACTAACCGGTTTTATTCTTGTATTTGCCAATTTCCTTTCAGATAGATTCCCAATGCCTTACACTAACATGGACGCCATTGTACTTTTTTTTGGGACACTGTGTGTACTGTGCAGGGCCCTGAAGAAGCTCATGTCCTCTACATAGTCAGTGATTTATAGCTCCCAGCAGCTCTTTCTTACTTTTATATGTAAGGACTTTTTCCTATTGTTGGGTGACATTTTGGGGCCTCAGAACCATTTATCAGGCTTCCATAGAGTTATGGTTCGAACATACAATGGTTTCAATATACAGTGGTCATTCTGGAACCAATTAATAATATGACTTGCGGGACCACTGTATATCACTATTTCCTATGTTCAAATGTTTAACAATTAGGAAATACTTCATGTACTTACACCAGACTTTAAGAATGGGGTTGAGGGTTTTCCAGAAGTGGTTATATGTGGGAATAAAGGGTCTGTGGTACACAAGCACCATATATTTCCCATATTGAACTATAGTCATAGGATTAATTCAATAATGTTTCAGTATTTATAATGAGGCTGCTATTGGTCTCGGTTAAATGTTATAAAATTTGGCTAAAGAAGTTTTGCCATCTTAGTTGAATATATCAAGTATTACACAAACATCCTACCTTTCCATGAAGAGATTGGTCAATTGCATCCCTACTCTCTTAGGGTACATTCACATGGGCTGGATCTTCTGCTAGTTTCCCGCTGCATTTTTTTTCTGCAGTTGAAAATC
The DNA here is from genome assembly GCF_029499605.1 of Hyla sarda. Classification (NCBI taxonomy): domain Eukaryota; kingdom Metazoa; phylum Chordata; class Amphibia; order Anura; family Hylidae; genus Hyla; species Hyla sarda. The sequence goes on along the minus strand of NC_079190.1, from coordinate 370,018,688 downwards.
TGCAGCCCTACCTTTTGTGGGAATGGGTGGCATGTATGTAGACTTGTGAGGTAGTGTGAGTATTATGAGAGCTTGTGATGCCAGAAGTGTTAACCCACCACACTCCAAGAGTAAGCATTTACCTGTGCCAAGCAATGGATAAAGAATAATTAAAATGCAAGGTTAGGGAAACCACTTGTAACTTTACTTCAGGATTTGCAGCACAATGATATAGACAGCACAGTTCAATTGTAGTGCAGTACAGACTTCACTAGCTAGCCTTGATGTGACTAGACCGGACTTACTTTGACTTGACTTTACTTGGTAAACTTGACTTGACTTGGGAGCTGAGTATCACTGACTTCTGCTTCTTCACTGAGTGGAATCCAATCTGTGTTTACCGCCAGGGTTGACTTCAGTGGACAGGAGTAGCCAAATGTCCGGCCCAAGGCCTGATTATGGAAACATACATGTGTTTTATAATTGCATCTATGTATAAACTAAGACCTGGGGGGGGGGGGGGGTGAGGGGTCATTCAGACGGTGAATCCTGTGTCTTTTGTGTATTGCAGTTTATTGGGGGTCTAGCTGTGTGTTTACATCTTCTTTGAAGTCATGCACTCAGGTCCCATCATATAATCAAACAGATAAGGGGCCAGGAAAAGAGAAGACCCCTTGGTAGGATCAGAGGGGAGGGGGGAATGGAGTCTCCCTCCCAAGAAAGCAGTTATGATATATTTAAACAATGCTAGACTAAAAGCTGGGTGTTCAATGCTGTGGAACAAGCTGACAAGACCATCCTAAGAACAGCTGGAACCTCACTCTCTCTCATGGACTGTTAATATCATTGTGCTGTAAGAACTTCATTTTTGCTTTCTGAACTTGTCTTGCTAAACTTTTATATTTATTCTTATACCTGCATGTCATTTGTTTATTTTTATGCATAGCACTGTGATACCTTTTATCAGATTAAATGTTTAATTAATCAGCTCTGGTCTTTGATCTCTAAATATATGAGCTCACCTTTCTGAAGGCAGCTCGGGTGAAACACGTTTATCTAAGGGTTAATTTGGTGACTTGCTGGGACTAGTAGTGGATACCCAGAGGTCTGGCGGCTTTAACCCTTGCACCATCACACTCTCTCTGGCGTCTTGGCTGGACCGATAGGGTGTGATCGTGACAACTGGTGGCAGCGTCAGGACATATTTGAGATTTTTAGTGCTTGCTGGATTTTACCTGTAAAGAAATCTTACCACTAAAAAAGAAATTGCATACATCTTCTTGTGTGTAAATTCCAAAGACAGAGCTCAGTGCTGGTTTAAAAAACATACAAAAAGAGTGCAAGACAGTTCTGTCCTTCCCATTTCCTGTCTCATCTCGGAAATATGGAGGCATATCGCAAGCAGTCCAAGCCTGCACTGGAGCTAATGTGCCAAGAAAAGGACATCCCTACTGCAGGAAAGAACAAGGAACAACTTATTGCTGATCTTGTATGATGATTGCAGAAGAGCTGAGTGACATGAGGCAAAGTCCTACAGCTGGATCTGCCATCCAAGGACTGATATCTCCTGGGGAACACAGCAACATTACTCCCTATCATGACAGTACTCCACATGAGGCCTTGGACTCTTATATGCGGACTGCCTTACAACACCTTGGGAAAGTGGATGCCCATATGAAACTCCAACTGCTTCTCCAGTACAAAACTGCAGAGAGAAAGGCCCAGGCACAAGCCGCAGAGAGAGAGGCACAGATACAAGCTGCAGAGAGAGAGAGACGGCAGAGAGAGAGGCCCAGCGGAGGCATGAACTGGAGGTTCTGAGGCTGAGAGGGGATGCTTCATCTGCACGGAGTGATGTGCAGGATCAAGGAGACCGCAAACGCTGCTTGGAACATTTCCCCATGTTGGAGAAAGATGGTGATCTGGATGTGTTCCTGAGGGGATTTGAAAAGGTTTGCCGGCAGTTCCATCTACCCAAGGAACAGTGGGGACGATATCTAACCCCACGGTTGCGAGGGAAAGCTCTGGATGTGTTTGCTTCTCTTTCCTCTGAAAGTGACCAGGACTATGAGGCAATAAAATCTGCCCTGCTAAAAAGTTTTAATCTCTCTCCAGAGACTTATCGGAAAAAGTTTCGGACTTTGCAACAAAGTGCCACAGAAAGCTGCGCTCAACATGCAGGTCAGCTAAGGACTGCATTCAGGCAATGGACTGGGGGCCTACAAGTCACTACCTATGAGGCCCTGGAGGACTTGATGGTCCTGGATCAGTTTCTCCAAACACAGAGCTTTGAAGCCAGAGAGTGGATTTTGGACCGCAAGCCCAAGACAGCAATGGAAGCAGCAGAACTAGGAGATGACTTTGCCAATAACCGGGCGCCAGCAGTAAAGCGTGGATCTGCACAAGCTGGAGCGAGTACCTGGAGGGGAGCCACACAACCACAAAGCACCACCAGGTCAGCTGGGAAATTCTTGCCATCATTCCCAAAAGCAACAGGAGCCACATTGGGTCAGGGGGACACCCACCGATGTTACAGATGCAACAATATTGGGCACCTGAGTGCCACTTGCCCCAACAAAAAGAATTCTCCACCAGTAACTGGGGGACACACAGCCGTTCTTCTGATGTCCGGAGCGGTGGAGAAAAGAGCAGATAACCTGCAGAGTGTAACTGTGGGTGACCGGGTGACAGTGGGTTTGCAAGATTCTGAAGCCTCCTTTACCTTGGTGCAGCCTGAAGTGGTGGATACAGAGGACATCAACCCTGGAAGAACCATGGCTTTAAAAGGAATTGGAGGTGTGCGGCCTGCTGTGCCCATGGCCCGTGGATTGGGGTACAGGCAAAGGTTTGCGGGAGGTGGAGATGCTAGTTCACCTGGGGGAAATGTGCTCCCTGATGCCACAAGATGGGGGGAGGGAAATGAGCATTTCCGGGAAGCTCTGCGCAGTGACCCTTCCCTTGAAGGGCTGAGACAACGTGCTGAACATACAGGTGTTGACACAGATGGGCATTGGGTATATTGGGAAAATGATATCTTGTACTGGGAGTCCCTTTCCAAAGGCATGCTAGGGGCCCAGGAGAGAGAAAGGCAGTCAGTGGTTTCTAGGCCGTACAGGAAAGAGCTGCTGAGGTTGGCCCTGGCAGGACATTTGGGAGTGGCCAAGACAAAGTCCAGGTTGGCACACTATTTCTACTGGCCAGGTATGGGTACTGCTGTTGCCAATTATTGTAGATCTTGTCGGGTCTGCCAGAGGGTGGGTAAGTCTGGGGATGTTACTCATGTTCCCCTAGTGCCCCTACCACCTTCGTGAATATGACATACTGCTTTCATCCACCATATTTGTGTGTGTGATCTGATCAGACAAAAATCATTTTGACTTTGTAACTTCAGTCCATAATCCATCCCTAAAACAGATCTGTTTTCTTTGTTATACTTTGATTTTCTTTTCCAGAATTGTTTGATCAAACAATTCTGGAAAAGAAAATCAAAGTATAACAAAGAAAACCGATAGGGTGTGATCGTGACACCAAATGGCCCTGATTGGCCAAAGTGCACATATGATTCCTCATTCCTCCTCCTTCAAAGTTACAGGTAACACTTTAAATGGTAGAAAAATATAAGCACATTATAATGAGAATACATTTGTAAACATCACAAAATACATGACAATGTAACCTGGAGCTGTGGGCCAGAGCAGACACAATAAACTCACATCCGTCTGATAGGATGTTCTGCACCGAGACACTACACATTGACTTCCGTTCTGCTGCAGAAAACCCACTGCAGTTTAAGTGGGAAACTCACAGAAGATCCCGCCCATATGAACATACAATTAAATAAAATGTGTCAAAATGTTTTTTTTTTCTACTTTTTAGATCCAGAAATTGAAATATCTTTATTTATTTATTTTTTCAGATCTGTTTCTATTCATCTTTTGATTTGGGGGCCTGCCCTCTTGCCTGAGCTTTCTGCACAGCAACAAGACATACACTGTACAGCAAGTGTGTGCCCCATGGGCATAGGAAAAACAAACTGGATGGAGACCCTTTTGACTTCTATGTGAAAGTTTACTTGGCATATTATGTGACCTGGGCAGCAGTCAGTATCCAGGGAGGGAAAGGAGGGGAGTTCTGACCTTCATCTACTGTGAATGGCCTGGTCCTGTCTTATTTATCTACATGCATCACCTTTTACTGAAATCCTGCCTGTGGTGATAAAAAGGAGACTGCTGAGAGTAAAACGTCTCAGCTTAGTTTTAGGATTGGTAGCCAAAATGAAAACAGCAAGATTTTAGGATTATTAAAAAAAATAAAAAAAATAAAAAATTTTAAATACTGTATAGTGTTATAGGGCCATTTAAACGCTGAATAAATTTTAGAGTAGAACACAGTTTTGTGAAATTCACTACCAACTGGTGTGTCATGAATAAAGTTCCTATTTCCTTTGAGTATATTGAATGGACAGCAGCACGCAACAGGCTGTAAAACATTTCTTAAAATAACATAAAATCCAAATCTGCCTTTATCTGATTAAGATAAAGGGATTAGAGAGATTTAATGGAGTCTCCCTGTAAATCTGTAAGCATTTCTAGGCAGAGAGAGATCTCAGTGTGTTTATTGTCATGAAACACCAAAGCGTTTCCTTGTTCTGGCCGGTCCTTGTTTGGAGCCTGGATTATTGTAAACATCCACTGGAAGGTTGGATAAAACATTTGGGGGCCTCTGGTTCCTAAATCTAAAACGTTAGAATCCAAATTACAGTTTCAAGTCACTAAAATAAAAACAACACTATGGAAAAATAGGCAAAGCACTTACCCTGCACCAGTGTTTCCCAACCAGGGTGCCGTCAGCTTTTGTAAAACTACAGCTCCCAGCAGGCCCGGACAGCCAAAGGCTGTCCGGGCATGCTGGGAGTTCTAGTTTTGCAACAGCTTGAGGCACTCTGCTCTGCAACACTGATCTACACTGTATGCTTTCTGATCGCAATGTTTACAGAAATTGTATGTACTTTAAAGGGGTTATCCAGGAAAAAACTTTTTTTTATATATATATATCAACTGGCTCCAGAAAGTTAAACAGATTTGTAAATTACTTCTATTAAAAAATCTTAATCCTTTCAGCACTTATGAGCTTCTGAAGTTAAGGTTATTCTTTTCTGTCTAAGTACTCTCTGATGACACGTGTCTCGGGAACCGCCCAGTTTGGAAGCAAATCCCCATAGCAAACCTCTTCTAAACTGGGCGGTTCCCGAGACACGTGTCATCAGAGAGCACTTAGACAGAAAAGAACAACCTTAACTTGAGAAGCTCATAAGTACTGAAAGGATTAAGATTTTTTAATAGAAGTCATTTACAAATCTGTTTAACTTTCTGGAGCCAGTTGATATATATAAAAAAGTTTTTTCCTGGATAACCCCTTTAACTTCTTAAAGGACATCTGCAGCGTGATTAATACTTATCCCCTATCCACAGGATAGGGGATAAGTGTTTGATCGCGGGGGTTTGGACCGCTGGGACCCCCGGCGATCTCCTGTACGGGGCCGCGGCTGTCCTGTGCAGGGGGCGTGCCGGCCGCAGCATGACGTTGCAGCCGGCAAGCCTCCTCCATACATCTCTATGGGAGATGCGGGGAGGCAGCATTCGTGCCTCCCCGCATAGAACTGCCTCCCCCCATAGAACTGTATGGAGACGGGGAGGAGATAGGGCATAGCGTCGACCTCTAGGTCGACGCAACGCTCCTTAGCGCTCACCATGAACGCTTATGCAGCGCCCCGTTAGGGAGATCGGGGGGGGGGTCCCATAAGTCGGACCCCCCGCGATCAAACACTTATCCCCTATCCTGTGGAATTATCACGGAAGGATTGATCAGAACACCAACAAATGCTAGTTTCGTGTCATGTGACGCTTTGTCAAGGCACCTGCACATTCACTTTAATGCAAGCTGAGCTGCAGTAACCCGACACAACCACTACATGTGTATGGAGCCATCTTCTTCCAACTCCGTTAACTGAGCAGTGCGGGTGCCGGGTGTTGGCATTGGGCGGATTAGATATTGATGGCCTATTTTGAGGATAATCAATAATATATTTTCACTAAAATCCCTAAAGGAGTACTATGGTGCTTTTTATTATTAACCCTCTGTGCCCGGGCTGCAAAACGAAACAAAACAAATTTTAACTCAACTTCCTACGTTCCCCCGTTGCACCAATATCGGTGTCCTGTTCTCTGGTCCCTGTCTTCTACCGCTTCCTGTGGAATAGTGAGTCATGTTGCGCTCAGCGTGTCACTGGATGCAGCAATGTCCCGGTGCGGTCAGTGTATCACTGCTGAGCGCAGTGTGATTCACTGCCCCACAGGAAGCGAAATAAGACAGGGACCAGAGAACAGGACACTGATATCAGCGCAATGGGGGAATGTAGGAAGGTAAGTTAAAGTTTCTATTATTTTATTAGGCAGTCTTGGGACAATGTTATAAAAATATTTACACAGGCCAACCAATGGCATCCTTTCTGATAAGTTCTTACCTTTTTACTAGTTGTGAATATATACTAACGCCAATGTGTAACAATTGCTTAGGAGCAGATTTATCCTGAATTCACTGGCTAGTATTAGATATCAGAGAGGGATTTCAAATCTTATCACAATTTTTTCCTTGAAGGGGTTCTCCGGTGCTTACACATCTTATCGCTTATAGGATAAGATGCCTGATCGCGGGATTCACGCCGCTGGGGAAGCCCGTGATCTTTCACACGGCACCCCATTTGTAATCAGTCCCCGGAGCGACAGCTATCACGCCCCCTCCCGTAGGCTTGCATTGAGGGGCGGAGCGTGACGTCACACGGGGGCGGAGGCGTGACGTCACACGCCCGGGCCCGGTGGTCGCCCGTGATCAGACACGGAGCGAACACGCTGCGGGGACTGATTACAAATGGGGTGCCGCGTGCAAGATCCCGGGAGGTCCCCAGCAGTGGGACTCCCGCGATCAGGCATCTTATCCCCTATGCTTTGGATAGGGGATAAGATGTGTAAGCACCGGAGTACCCCTTTAAAAGGTACAACTATAATATATAAAAACAGACAAAAGAATATAATATTGAAATACTTAGCTTCGGGGAACCCATAAGGCAAGTATGAGACTGGAACAGACGACAGCATGGAGGAGAAACTTCATCCCTTTGTTGTAGAATCAGGACCCACCAGGAAGTTGAAAGGGAGTTGGTGTGGTTGTTGTCCAGGGGAAGAAAAGGAGACCTCTATTGTCCTTGCAATGGTTTTTATTGTGTTGTCTCTGCCCCTTTTCCAGTCCACCTGTGGGTTGGCATTGTTTACAAAAATAGCTTGCCTGCAGATATGCCTGGGAGACCCCATTTACCTGTGGGACAGACTCCATTTTGCTTTTGTCTAAACAAACTCCATGTGGCTTTCTGGTATAGGAACACAAAAAATAGATATTTCATAACAATAACCTTACTCTCTTTTCTGCAATGCAATACAGTTACCTCAAGATTGAGCACCTGGCTAAAACACTTTTTCACTATAATTCTCTTTCCCCTCTAACACAGTTTGAGGATTTACATTCTCTCAGCTCATCTTCAACCGGCCTTATTTCTGATATACACTGAATGGCCACTTTAAGAGAGACACCTTCGCTTTCATAATTGGAGATACCATGTATGACAATGGATGCCTGAATGCTGTATTAAAGGGGTACTCCTCTGGAAAAAAACATTTTTTAAATCAACTGGTGCCAGAAAGTTAAACAGATTTGTAAATTACTTCTATTAAAAAATCTTAATCATTCCAGTATTTATCAGCTGCTGTTAAGATCCACAGGAAGTTCTTTTCTTTTTGAATTCACTTTCTGCTGACACCTCTGTCCATTTTAGGAACTATCAAGAGCAGGATAGGTTTCCTATGGGGATTTGCTAATACTCTGGACAGTTCCTAAAATGGACAGAGGTGTCAGCAGACAGCACTGTGGTCAGGCAGAAAGGAAATTCAAAAAGAAAAGAACTTCCTGTTCATCATAAGAGCAGCTGATAAGTACTGGAATGATTAAGATTTTTTAATAGAAGTAATTTACAAATCTGTTTAACTTTTCTTTTTGTTAATTTACAAATCTGTTTAACTATCTGGCACCAGTCGATTTAAAATAAATAAATAAATATTTCCCAGTTGAGTACTCCTTTAAATCAAGTAAGCAAGGTTTCTGTGGATGAATTTCAATATGAATCCTTGTTAAAATAGTGAAAATCAAGTAATCTGGAGGATTTAGATTGAGGGCTGGTCATCAGTTCTAGACTGATAACTCTCAATCAAGATTACACAATAGGGCTAATCTAAGCAATGTGGCCAATCTAATCATGCCTTTGTAGCAGCTGTTTACTCTTATGGCAACAGGATACTTTCAGCAGGAGAATGTACCATGTGACAAGGTATGTCAACTACCTTAAAGAATGATATTGATTTATACTGTATGTTTCTGCATGTGATTTATAATAAATACAGTGTTGTTCCTAATTTATTAAGTGCATATCTCTAGAATATGCCGTCACTTTACAATAGTTGGGAATCCAACCTCAGGGACACCGGCCGATACTGAGAATGAAGGACATGCAATGGTAATTGATTGCTTTGTTCCATTCACTGTTCTTCCCTGCATAGCACCTCTGTGCAGAGAGTGTTAGAAGAACCCCATTTAAAGGGAACCAATCATCAGACTTTACCCTATATAATGCTTGGCAAAGCGTTATATAGGGTCAAATCTTTATCCTCAACATCTTCGGGGGATGCTCCTGCTTGCAGGGATGGTGAAGATATGAACTTATAAACTAATCCCCTCCGCGGCCGTAAGTAGTCCCCTGGGCGGGGAGCTCCTCTGACCTAGACCCATTACTTCGGCTGGCAGTGACGCCCCTCGGCTTGATTGACGGGCCGTGTCATCGCTCTGCTCACTGAACAGATGGAGCAGAGCGATTATAAGGTCCGTCAATGAAGCCGAGGGGGTGTCGCTACCGGCCGAAGTAACGGGTCTAGGTAAGAGGAGCTCCCCGCCCAAGGGACTACTTGCAGGTCCGGCGGGGACTAGTTTATAAGTTCATATCCTCACCATCCCTGGCAGCAGGAGCGTCCCCTGGGGAGGATAAATATTTTACCCTATATAACGCTTTGCCAAGCATTATATAGGGTAAAATCTGATAATTGGTTCCCTTTAAAGTGAATAGGGTTGTGCTACAGTTTTCTACACATCCAAGTGGCTGGGGCCTGGATGTGCAAAGAAAACTTGGAAGACTACAATGCCAAACAGTGCTCTCTGCTGACACCTCTGTCCATGTCAGGAACTGTCAAGAGCAAGAACAAATCCCCATAGCAAACCTATCCTGCTCTTGACAGTTCCTGAGACAAACAGAGGTGTCAGCAGAGAGCACTGTGGTCAGACAGAAAATAAATTCAAAAAGAAAATAACTACCTAGTATACAGCAACTGATAAGTACTGGAAGGATTCCGATTTTTTATTAGAAGTAATTTACAAATCTGTGTAACCTTCTGGCACCAGTTGAATAAAAAAAATGTTTCAGCTTGGTTCTACTTTGCTTCTCATTGATTGCGGGCTCTTTTCTAGCTGTGCATAACTTTAGCCCTGCCCGTAGGAGCCTGTTTCAAAGTATCCTCAACATGCACTTCACCCCAACTGCTTTTTGCCATTCTTTTTGTAGGTCCCTCGATGTCATCCTACACTTGTTGAGAGACATTAAAATGAGCAGACTGTCATTTCAGTCAGTGGACACTCATTTTTGCCCTCTGTCAGTCTGTAGATTTGTTGTTATTGTCTGTTGCCTATTCGTGTTCTCATGAACTGCCATCTTCAAAATTTTCAGGAAGAAGGCAACCAGATGCTCACTCTATCCTGCCAGTAAATCCAGAATTGAACCCTTCTTTTCCCTCACTCAAAGCTTTTCTGTACAACTCTTTTGTCATGCTGAGGCTAGGTTCACATGACCGTTGTCTTCCATCCTGCTTTTCTCCCGTCACTGCCTCCTAAACAGACCATACTACTAATGAATGCAAACTGATGCAAAATATGCCATTCTGTAGCATCCTTTTGCATCAGTTTTTCATCCATTAGTATGAAAAGTCAGTCACCTACAGCCTCCTGCAGCCGGGACTACTACTAATAATTTATTCCCCCCCTGACTGTGTATATTACATTTATACCCCCCCCCCCGACTTTGTATATAAAATTTATTCCCCCTGACTTTGTATATTAAATTTATTCTCCCCAATGTGCATATGTAATAATTAATTTCCCCGCTGCCTGCTCCTCATCTTCTAGCGCAATAACAGTGCACAGCGTGGACAGACATGAACAGAAGGGAATGGAGGGACATATCCTCGTTGTTATTGCACTCCATTTCATGCTTCTGCCGCCGGCACCTGACTTGTCCCTACTGCTGCCCACTCCAACCACAATCAGAGCACACAGCTGGGACATGTCAGTCTATTCCCCCGCTGCTCATCTCCATACCCGACAGAGAGATCAATCCCTCAGCCCCTGGAACAGACTCTGTTCCATGATGGGGTAGTAGTACAAGAACTAATGTAGCCTCACCAGTCTCCCGCAGCCGGGGGAACTCCTACTCCCATCATGGAAACAAGACTGTTCCTGTTGGAGTAGTAGTAGTCCCACAGCACTGCAAGAGTCCACTGATTTTACCTCTTCTGAGCATGCGCAGAAGTAATAACGGTTCAAAAAACGATATTATAAACCGCATGCAAACGGATGACATTAACGGCTCATCCGTTTGCCATAGACTTCAATGTTAAATTTATTCTATCCATTTCTATTCCATGATTTTTCACTGGAGAAAAAATACTGCATGAAACGTCTTTTTCCGGTCTAAAAAAAAAATGAACAGGAAGCAAGCGGGTGGAAACGGGTGATAAAGGATTATAAAAAATAAAAAAAATCCCATTGACATTGGACAATGGAATTATTTTACAGCCGTTTGCAATCCGTTTGAAAAATTATCAAGCAGATTGATAACGGGCATTTATTAACGGGGGCAGACATTAATGTGAACAAGGCCTGAATTGTTATTTCTATATTTACACTACTTTTGAGGTATTACTTGCACTGTTTTGCCATCCAGTTGGTCCTATTGCAAGAGGATAAATATGATCACAGTAGTGGTTTTTATACTTTTTCTCATTAAATTAGATTTAGTTCAGGAACACAGGACACTGAAACCAAATAATTGTAATACATGCTGATTTAAGAAAATTGGGAGTGGTCTTTTAATTTTTTCCAGAGCTGTATACACTCTTTATACAACAATTTGGGGAATTATTGTTGTAAGCAATATGTTCAGTGTCTGGACATCAACCAAAATTCAACTTGTCAGATATATATTTTTATTTTGTTGTAGATAGGTAAGGAAGCTCAAATTGTGACAAAGTGGTTCAGCTACTTAAATAAACTGCAAGGCTTGCAGAGCTGTCACCCATTACACCTAGGTAATTCTGGTTTAAGAGAAGTGCCTTAAGAAATGTGTTGTATAAACAGTTGTGGTATAACCACAGGAGAAGGACCACCTACTGTATGACAGATCACCCCATGGAGAATTTCCCCCCATACTTGATTAACTCCTTTCCCCACAAATGTTCTTTAGGTAACATCTGTGTTTAGAAGAAAAACTTCAGTGTTAATTACTGAAAAACAATTGTATATGAGGCCAAAAGCCCTATCCCTTGATCTGACAAGACGTTTACACAAGAATGTGCTCTCTTCTTCTATTAGAAAACACATAGCAAGTTCTCTTATCACACTGATTGTACTTGTTTACTTTCTAATGATTCTTTCTGACAGTTTATTTAACTTAGTAGAATGCACAATATTCCCATGCCATTTAGTCCCTAGGCTTTATCAGCTTAAAGGCTGCCAAGTATGGTAGTCGCCACTTAGATTTGTCCAGCACAAACCTTTTTTGAAGATTAATTTGCTTATATGTCTTCATAATTCTTTCTCAGTATGCCAGAAAAACTGTAAAATGTAACTTTAAATATAAATAAAATATCTCTATACCTCTTGAGATTTTTAATAATAATCAGGCGGCATACAAGATTGCAAAATAGCATAAAATCTGATCTATACCATAAACTCTTTCGACATTTGTAGACCCTTATTAAGATATTACATTTTTTAAGGTCTAAATCTGACAAAATGTCATTACCAGCATTTAAAATTTTAACTGCAATGTAATAAACTAACCTCCACATTAGGGACCATGATCTAGGGAATTTTAGATCAAAAATGTCATTTTGGACTATAATGTTTTGTACAATTTTGGGCCGATGAGACTTCTGGACCTAGAGTGGCTATACATGTCAAAGTGGCAGGCTTTAGTTTTTAGATTAAAATTGCACTTTGAAGGCTAAAACAAAACAAAAATAATAATAATACAAAATAATTAAACACACACACACACGTGTGTGTGTGTGTGTGTATGTGTGTGTGTGTGTGTATATATATATATATATATATATATATATATATATATATATATTTATATACAACCCATGAGTCATCCAGTAGTTAGGGAACTTCTTATTGGGAAGCATAAAAAATATTGAATCAGTTAAAGGACTTCTGCACAAGTTAGGCTCCTTTAGTTCCTACTTTGTAACATAGCCTACAATGAAATGTTGCCACTAGAGCGTCTATTGAATACAGATGTAAAGAGACATAAGTACCATGGGCAACAGGCATGTCTGCATGGATAAAAATAATTATATTACTATTACTGCTCTCGAATACAAACCTTTGATGATTATTGCTCCCTCTTCCCATAAACAGTAGTTGCTCTCAGGGGAAAATGTTAACATACATTATAACACAAAGTGTGAGCACGTCATGCATAAACATTATGTAAACTCCTTATGCTGAAAGTCTGACCCCGACTGAAAAAGAAATGAATTATGAAATGTATTTGCTTTATTAAGATAATTGTTTGGAAAAATCTCCCGACCGACCTGAAAGGCTGAAGTGAAGATACTTTGGTACTGATGTTGAGCTAAGTTTAAGTTGGTGCAATAATGATTTCTAATGATAAAATTGCACTTTAGCCAAGAGTGTTTATTTAAATAAATAAAAAAACACTACATTTGTAGTCCAAAGCTGGCTTTAGACATTAGGCAAACATTAGCCATCCGTCTACACTCTGGGACAAAATGACCAACATTATAGATAAATGTTAACATATGAACCTGGGTGATTTGAAAAAATAAAAATAGAACTTAATTTATATAATAAACAATCGATTATTGGTCAGATAATTGTTCAGCAATGGCCAATTGATAGACAGAAAAAATTATTGGTCCACTGACTGCATTGGGGGAACTTTATCAAGCTATCTTATTGTTTAGTCTCCTAACAATATTTTATCACCAATAGGAAGCATACCATGCATTTTGAAAATAATGCATGGTGTGCCCCCAGATGAAGCTCCTTTGCGAAACGGCGTTCGGGTGTTAAGGGCAATTAAGTGCTATCCATGTAGACAAAAGCAGTTTAAAAGATGCCTCTTGGTCATTCGCTAAGTTGAAAAGCTCACTCAGCTGCAGTCCCGAGGTTAACTGGAAAGTCTAAATCCCAAAAGACTTTCAACAATGTGGCCGAGAAAATTTTATACAAGTGTATAACCAGTCCTCAAGGGATTACAGAAGTGTAAAAAAGGAGAATGGAAGAAGGGAAGGTATGATATATATATAGTAAAAGTGGAATTAAATATATAAGAATAATGTATAAAATAAATGTAGGAGGATAATTTACAAATAAAGTGTAAAATAAATATATATCCATTAAATGGTGGTAAAAATTGTGGTAATTATGCTCGAACTATACATTAATATGTTTTCACAAATAATAGAATAAATAAATTAATAATCAATAATCATGTCAATCTAACTGCATAGAAAATCCACCCACACCTGCACAATGGGCATGTATGGATGGATATATATGCACACAGATTAAGGTGACAGAAATACGAATATAAATTAATAAAAAATAAATTAATAGATTACAATAGATAAAAAACCTGAGAATAAATATATTAAATCATTTATTAAATATAAATAATCATGGATACCTGGGCACGGCCCTTGCTCCAGGTATACCACAGAAAATATGAGAAAATATGCAAAGGATTAGCTGAAATGATGATAAAGAAACATAAAAATGAAGTTAATAGTCCATCTTAATACTTGCAATGTGGTAGCAAAACATGGATACAAAGTTGCTGTAAGCCCTGTTCTTGATAAAAAAAGATGTAGCAAATGATGGTTTGTAACTTGTGACAAGGAGACTGCAGGCTGTTATAAAGTGTTGCCGTTCATTAAATGTTTCCTACAGTGCACTGAGGTATGTTAAAGAATGATAGTACCTTGTTCTCAGATGTGGTGACAATATTACCGTAGGTAGATGCAGTTGGTCCCCTTCCGAGTGGCGTGCTCCGTGGATATGGGGATCGTTGCTGGCACGGTCCTGTGCTCGGCCTTCTTACGGTACTGGATGACAGGAGACAGATAGTAGCAGTGACATGGCACAATGTCCGGTCCTGTAGGGGATGGATAATGATCGCAATTGTAAGCGTCAGCAGCACTAGTGGACCCCGCGTCTCTGAGGTCAATCAGAGTGGGTGCTTGCAGTCCTCTATGGATTAGCGCTGTGTGTAGCAGAGTGAGGTGAGGTGTGAATTGCGCACGAGCCACACAGTGGGATTCGGGTGCGGTGCTCCAGCACTGTTAAGGTAGGTTCAAAAGCAAGTAAAGATGGATAAAATAAAAATAGTCTATGATCTAGGAGATAGGCTATACGAGTTTCACGGCTTACTGCCGTATTCCTCAGTAGCCAAAATCTGAGGAATATGGTTACTGAGGAATACGGCAGTAAGCCGTGAAACGCTTATAGCCTATCTCCTAGATCATAGACTATTTTGATATTATCCATCTTTACTTGCTTTTGAACCTCCCTTGACAGTGCTGGAGCACCACACCCGAATCCCACTCTGCGGCTCGCGCGCAATTCACACGAGGGACGCCGACCGCTCATAGAGGACTGCAAGCACCCACTCTGATTGACCTCAGAGACGCGGGGTCCACTAGTACTGCTGACGCTTACAATTGTGATCATCATCCGTCACCTACAGGACCGGACATTGTGCCGTGTCACTGCTACTATCTGTCTCCTGTCATCCAGTACCGTAAGAAGGCCGGGCGCAGGACCGTGCCAGCAACGATCCCCATATCCACGGAGCACGCCACTCTGAAGGGGACCAACTGCATCTACCTATGGTAATATTGTCACCACATCTGAGAACAAGGTACTATCATTCTTTAACATACCTCAGTGCACTGTAGGAAACATTTAATGAACGGCAACCCTTTATAACAGCCTGCAGTCTCCTTGTCACAAGTTACAAACCATCATTTGCTACATCCTTTTTTATCAAGAACAGGGCTTACAGCAACTTTGTATCCATGTTTTGCTACCACATTGCAAGTATTAAGATGGACTATTAACTTAATTTTTATGTTTCTTTATCATCATTTTAGCTAATCCTTTGCATATTTTTTCATATTTTCTGTGGTATGCCTGGAGCAAGGGCCGTGCCCAGGTATCCATGATTATTTATATTTAATAAATGATTTAAGATATTCAATATATTTATTCTCAGGTTTTTTATCTACTGTAATGTATTAATTTATTTTTTATTAATTTATATTCGTATTTCTGTCACCTTAATCTGTGTGCCCATTGTGCAGGTGTGGGTGGATTTTCTATGCAGATAGATTGACATGATTATTGATTATTAATTTATTTATTCTATTATTTGTGCAAACATATTAATATATAGTTCGAACATAATTACCACCATTTAATGGATATATATATTTATTTTACACTTTATTTTAAATTATCCTCCTACATTTATTTTATACACTATTCTTATATATTTATTTCCACTTTTACTATATATCATACCTTCCCTTCTTCCATTCTCCTTTTTTCCACTTCTGTAATCCCTTGAGGACTGGTTATACACTTGTTGTATAAGTTGAAAAGATGCCTACTGAGTCTTTACTTTAACTATGCCATAGTAGGAACTGCAGTATCCAAGGGTGTAAATAAAGAAAATGGTGCCATCAGAGGGTGCTGATAGATTGCTTATGGCAGTGGAGGGTCTACAAATAAATACTTCAAAGAAATAAAGAATAATGGACTTTTTATGACTAATAGAAGAATGGACCTGTCCCTGTAGTATGTTGCTCCTATATAGTTAAACATGTTTACATGACATATCTCCTCAAACCCCTTCCCCACGTATGACGTACATTTATATCATTGTGAGAATGAGGTAGTAATAGTGAGGGAGCAATTGTTACAGGGCATCTAAAGAGTTTTTAGATGTGTCATTGGTGGTGCAGTGCCCCCATTGGTCCATGCGCAGTGTATTCAGAGGGAGACGATGGGTTGTCTGGGAAGACCCAAGTTTTAGCTAGGACTTACTGTCTTCCCTTGAATTAGCTATTGATACATATCATAGATCAATATAATACATATGCAGTACATTTATCTATGTAAACAATTAAACATTTGATTATAATAGGCTCCTAGGAGGGATAAAAAAAGTCATAAGGAGTAATAAAAAGCAAAATCAAAATTTTTATTAAAACATTTTTTTTTTAAATCCCCCACCCCTAATTAAAATTTAATTATACCCCCTTTCCCATTTCCAAATAAAAAACTGTAAAACAAATAAACATTTTTGATATCCCCATGTATGAAATTGTACAAACTATTAAATTATTACATCACAAAACAAGTATTAGAAGTGATCAAAAAGTCAATACTAGGCAAAACCTACTGGTGAAAAAACACATATCATGGTGCAATATCAGTTGTACCACATGGGTAACACAAAAAAAATTCTCAAAAATTTGCACTATTCCATATTTTCCCAATTTTGCCCTATGAATGATTTTTTCCCGGATTTGTAATACATTATATAATCCTGCCCTGGTTAAACCTGCAATGGAAGACCTGTAAGAGATCTGCCCATGTGAATGTACTCTTAAACAAGATCTCCAGGGACCCATTCAGGGTAGTTGTAGAGCAGCATATCAGAAAAAGTCACAGTCAGAAAAAGTCTGTTATTACATGTATTTTAATAGGTATATTAATAGGCTGCACAAGACCTTTTCTCCATGATTTAAATGATTTTTATTGAAATTTTTCTGAATTATTACAAACAGAAAGTTTGGCCAACTTAACACAACGACCAAAATAAAAAGAAAAGGTAATACAGAAGAACATATTAATACCGCATATGTCTTCAAGAGAGTATCACTCGGTGAGATTATAACATAAAACTTTATAATTGTATTAACCAGATATTATATAAGCTGGGATAGTCAATACGTTGGCAGTTTTATGGCTTATAGTTTATTATTACTGTATCCTTCCTTTATCAAAGATCATTCCAAAAAGAACCTGTCATATATGGGCAGGGAACAGTGAAGCTCTAACTCATAGTCACTGTCCCTACCTATTGCCTATCTTCCCTAAGTGACGGATATTGATAACCACGATGACAAGCCCTCCCTGCTAAGTGCTGGGGCAGCGTTGTCAAAATAAAAAATTCAAAAACAGTAGGAGTCGGTAAACAGCTGGATGCACACAAACTAACAGAGGTCCACTAACACACACACACAGTCAAATTATTGTCAGCCTAGCCAATGTTTTTTCCAGGAAATAGCGGAGTACAGGAATGCAGAGCAAGAGAAGAGTCAAGGAAAAAGCCTAAAATCAATAAGCAGGAGGTGTCAGCTAAGGTATAACCTTTCACAGACAATTAATCAGGTGATCAGGGATACACCTAGGAGACAGAGCGGAGAACCACACCAGACAACACAGGTGAGTTCCAAGCAGCTCCAGCGCAACTAGAGTCATTTAACTCTTCATGTTCGGACAGAGCCAGACGTTATAGAACCACTCGGACATGACATATGAAAAGGGGTTATCTTATTGAGAGCACCTCTTTTTAGACAACATGATTATTATATACTAGAGGGCAATGGTTTCCAACCCAGTCCTCAAGGCCCCACAACAGTCTAGGATTTGAGTTTTTTCCTGTTCTATTCCAATGAAGTAATTGAAATTATGGGAATGTTGATGGGCCTTGATGGGGAACCACTACTATAGGGTAATTGTTCAGACACTGAAGTTGTGTCCATTCTATGATTGCAATAAAAAGTCTCTGTTTTACAACACTTATCACATTTCTGATGTAATGGCTGAGATATGAAAAAATTCATTAAGAACCAACTAAATAATAAAGATCAGTATCAATAAAGAAGAGTTGTTCCTAGGTTACCAATCTTAGCAACACCCAACTGTGAAATACATACGCAAAAGAAGCTTACATTTCCTCACCCTGTATTTAAATGGGCACTGTCAGATACAAAAACTTTTGCTATGTTGTAAAGCATGCAAAACCAATAGGTTTTGCAATTGCTTTCATTAGAAAATTTTCAGTATTTCATACTGAAAAAGCCAGTCAAACAACTGCCCCCCCCTGCTTGCTTGGACACATACTAGTCCTGCTGTGTCCATGCATCATGGACACACTTTCTTGATTGACAGCTGTGAAAGCAGGGCTTAAAGCTGGAGGAAAAATCCTCCCACTGTCAGCTTGTGCCCCACTACTGTCAGTGAGCACAAGCTGGGAGTTGTAGTTTTGCTAATGCTAGGGGAGATGTGAGCAGACAGCATACTGAGGGATGAGGCGGAGACCTGCACAGTGATGCCATGCCCCCTCCCTTTGAGAGGAATTCAGACTAGTGAGCTAAATTAAAAGCGTAATAAAAAAAAAAAAAAAAGGTGCTAGACACATAAAAAATAGATGTACATGGTCAGGATTAGGTACTGAGTGATATATTAAAAAAAATGTTTTTTTTGTTGGATCTGACAGGTACACTTTAAAGAGTACCTATCATCCACCAAACTTTCCCTAATCCCCCTCCCCAGCTGTCCCCGACTCTTACTAACACTAACCCTGCATTTTATTTTCTCAGGTATCTCTGCTGCTCACTCTGAGGGCCGTGTGTGAGTGAGAAAGTGGGCGTGGCCCGGCATGCATGACATGAGATGAAGCCCTTCTTCCTTTATATAAACTATAACCTATAAAAAAAATTCCATAGTTTTTTTGATATAGGAAGACCTCGATCAGGCTAGGGAAAGGCAGACCTGATCCTCTGTTCATGCAGGGCCGTGCTGCACCGACATCTAGCCAGCACACGTTGGCTCTCCTCCTCAGGGGCGGAGCCTTATGACGGCCAACCAGGAACTTGCCCTGCTGTGCTGCGGGCACAGCGCTCACTCCTCTCTGTCTGATTGACAGGCAGGGAGCTGCGCTGAGCTTGTTACGTGACCAGGCAGCGGTCTGGGATTTTGGACTCATGCCAGGCCAGCATGTGTCCGAAATGTATACAAAGGCTTGTGGAGAGGGACTGCTAAGGAGACCCCTTGTCACATTTTTAAACAGTAAAAAGTAATAAAAGAAAGCACATTTTTTTATGGAAATCAATTAGAAAGTAGTTCATTGATTTATCTATAACATATCAAAACTTTGTTTGATGAAAGGTACTCTTTAAAACAATTACCCTTTATTAAAGGGGTATTCCGGCCTTATACATCTTATGAACTATCCAAAGGATAGGGGATAAGATGTCCGATCGCAGGGGTCCCCAGGATCTGGGACCCCTGCGATCTTGGTGCAGCCCCAGCATTCTGTACTGGGCGCTGCCTCCGAGATGTGATGTCACGGCCATGCCCCATTGTAATGTCCCACCATGCCCCCTCCAGTCATGTCTATGGGAGGGGGCGTGACGGCCGTGATGCCTCCTTCCATAGACATGAATGGAGGGGGTGTGACATAACGTCACAAGGGGGTGTGGCTGTGATGTGACGTCTCGGTCTCGAAGGCAGTGCTTGGCACAGAATGCCGTGGGCTGCACTGATATCGCGGGGGTTCCAGTGGCATGACCCCTTCAATCAAACATCTTGATGTATAAGGTCGGAATATCCCTTTATGGACATCTCAAGGTGTTCCAATTCCCCAACCTGCACTATCATTCCTTCATGACATGATGTAACTTAGTATGTTTAGTGTGTTTCCTCCTTTACTACCCAATAGTATTGCAGATATTTTTATCTAAATTGTGACTTAAAATTTTGCTTTTTTCTCTCAAAAATATACATACTAATGAAGCTGCCTTGGTGGCCTTTAAGGGAACACATTTTTCAAAAGTAAGGTTTTTGGTATCATTATTTCTGCATATAAGGGGAACATAAAATGAGAATCTTCTAAATTCTAAACCAAGTAAACCAAGTTTTACTCCATGGAACTCAGTACATATGTTTAGGCTTTGTGGTATATTGAGTTGTACAACACTAACTGCATTTTATGTGCTGTTAATGTCTGTTTAGAAGATATTTCAGCATTATCATGCATCTTTAAAGAATTTCCATCCAACAGCTTATCCTTGTAGCAAAAGCTAAGTCAAACAACTACCTGAAAAACCTCAGAGAGAAAAATGTTTCCTCCACATTTGCTGAAACTGACACAGAACATCTGCTACAAAGCTGTATGATGGTACAGATGGAATATATTTCAGAATGAATGTCTACAGATAAGATTTCGGGGATTTGAGGCCACCACTTCTTTTTATTCCTGGTATGCTTTAAAGGAAAATGTGTATTTAGCATTTATGTTATAATTTTTTTTTTGCATCTTTTCCTTTTATTATAAGGTTTTTCCATTTAATATCTATCACGCTTCATAACCTGTGCCCAGAAGAAGTGAAAATATATCTCATGCATGCCCCAGATGTGACTTGAAGGTATTCCAGTGTCTCTAAATATTCTGTACCAACATATATTTAATACACAGTCTTCATTTCAGCGGCCCTATAGTCAATGTAATATTTTGCTGGAGGACTGTCTCCAAAAACTAATGTAAAGCTTTTACAGACATCGCTGTGGTCAGATTTGCTGCCTGCAAGCGCATCCATGTCCCTGCTGCCGGCGCTGCTGCAGTTCACATCCCGCGATGCAAATGCATGTGACCGGCGAGTCTCCCCTCACCTCCAGGCTGTTCAGTCTCCTCCACTCCCGTGTCTGCCGCCATGCGTGTCCCCGCCTCCTAGGGTGTGCGCACATCAGCTCTCTAAAATTTTAAGGGCCAGCACCCCATTGATTGGTGCTAGTCTCATTTGACCCTATTTAACCCCACACTTCCTTTAATGCAGGATTTTTGTGACTAGTTTGCCTAAGAGAAAGCGTTTACCTGTGTCTTGCCTAGCTGTGTATCCTGACCTTGCTCCTGTGCCACCTGCCTTCTGACCTTCTTGCTACATGACCTGACCTTGCTTCATTGCCACCAGCCCTGACCTCCTGCCTTTCTTTACTTTGTCTGTGCCTCATCCTTCCTGTGCCCCGTTATTCATCGGCTGCCTGAAGAGACGAGTCGTACCAGGAGTAGCGACCTGGGTGCCGCCTGCCGCAGCAAGTCCATCCTGCTTTGTAGCAGGCTCTGGAGAAAACCACCGGCACCTTAGACTCAGCTCCCTGATACAGTCCACGCCATCTTCCTCACAGGTCAGTGGATCCACCTTACCACAGCCGTAACAAAAGCCAATGAACTGTTGCACATGTTTCTTACAGTATAGTCAACACGGCCAATACACAGAATTCTGGTTCAATTCATGCCAACACAGAAAAAAAAGAAAAAGAAATAAATAAACACCTTACACGATTTGCACAACATTTGTTATATGTTTTAGACACTTTTTAGATGGTTTTGGACATCACTCAAGAAATGTACATGGTTTATCAGTCACAGTCAAGACCTCATCGAAAGGATGCAAAAATTTGGTCACATGATTGTGACATACAAATAAACTAACTTATGGTTCATCAAAATTTTGACTAGAATATGCAAACTTAGGCAAATATGCCAGGTTTATCAAACAGCACAAGCCAGATAAATTGAGAGCATTTAAATATTGTCCAAGTTAATACTGTCTTAGAATTAGAGATGTCTTAGGGGTCATGTATTAAGGCCTATATTTTTATAACTCATGCGGCACACAGTGTGCATGTAAGGACTAGAGATTTGCAATGAATGCGAATATCGCCACAATTCTATTGTGCAAATCGCTTCATGAAACTGCATTTTACAGCATTCCAGGCTCCAGGGCTTCTACAATGGCGAATCCACATGTCAATACATGAGGCAAGGGATGCTGGGAAGGCAGCAAGGCAAGGCAGGAAGGGAAGTAGGTGGTATGACCCTGAATCACATGCAGGATTCAGCTTATCGTCAGCCATTCACCCCTGTGATGTCACAGCTCTTTATAATCGGCAGCCATATTGCGGCCAGCCACTTCATTAATTACACTGCAAAGAGTTAGGATGGACAGCCTGTGTGTGTGTTACAGCAGAGAAAAGCGCAGTCCAGCAGCATTTAACATCCTCCTAGTCACATCAGCATTCTCACGGACGGAGAGCATTGTTTTTTTTCACTGGAAAGGAATTTTACTGCAGCTGTATGCATTAACCTCCCAGTCACTTTCTTCGGCATAGTATTACAGAGAGGGGCACATAGCTGTGTTGCCTCATACATTTCATCAAGCTGCCTCAACTTCATAAACCTTAGCAGAGGAGGCAGGAATAATTTTTCAGCGCAATTCAGTGTCTTTGTTCCACAAAAAATCATTTGCTGGTTATACTAGTCTGTGGACGGTATAATACCCGGCAGTCCATTCCTAATAATCTGTGACAGAGTGCAATTTTGTGTTTAATACACTGCTTTTTTTTGGCTGCAGCACTGTTGTGTACTGCTGGTGTTTTACTAAAATATAATTTTTTTAAGGGTACTGTACCGTATTGTTCTGCCCTCATCAGCGCATACTACATACCTACATCTAAGTAGTGTACTAATTTGTACCTGTTAATCTGTCAAGGGCCTACATACTGTAAAATTCAGACAAAAGTAATCACCGGCTGGTGTTTTACAAAAATACGGAGTTATTAGCCGTATTGTAGCACATTTTTTCTGCCCTCATCAGTGCATACCGCATTCGTACATCTAAGTAGTGTACTATTTTGTACCTGTTAATCTGTCAAGAGCCTACATACTGTGAAAGTCCAAGCAACAGTACTCACTAGTGTTTTACAAAAATACTGAGTTTTTAAGCTTTTTGTAGCGCATTTTTCTGCCCTCATCAGTGCATACCGCATACGTACATCTAAGTAGTGTATTATTTTTTACCTGTTAATCTATCAAGGGCCTACATAATGTGAAAGGACAGACAAAAGTAATCACCGGCTGGTGTTTTACAAAAATACAGAGTTTTTAGGCGCATTGTAGCGCATTTTTTTCTGCCGTCATCAGTGCATACTACATACCTACATCTAAGTAGTGTACTATTTTGTACCTGTTAATCTGTCAGGGGCCTATAGACTGTAAAAGGACAGATAAAAGTAATCTCCTGCTAGTGTTTTACAAAAATACAGAGTTTTTAAGCGTATTGTACCGCATTTTTCTGCCCTCATCAGTGCATACCGCATACGTACATCAAAGTAGAGTATTATTTTTTACCTGTTAATCTGTCAAGGGTCTACATACTGTAAAAGGACAGACAAAAGTAATCACCGGCTGGTGTTTTACAAAAATACAGAATTTTTAGGAGTATTGTACTGCATTTTTCTGCCCTCATCAGTGCATACAGCATACGTACATTATTTTTTACCTGTTAATCTGTCAAGGGCCTACATACTGTGAAAGGACAGACAAAAGTAATCTCCTGGTAGTGTTTTACAAAAATACAGAGTTTTTAGGTGTATTGTACCGCATTTTTCTGCCCTCTTCAATGCATACCGCATACGTACATCTAAGTAGTGTATTATTTTTTACCTGTTAATCTGTCAAGGGCCTACATACTGTGAAAGGAAAGACAAAAGTAATCACCGGCTGGTGTTTTACAAAAATACATAGTTTTTAGGTGCATTGTAGCGCATTTTTCAAGTGCATACCACATTTGTACATCTAAGTACTGTACTAATTTTTACCTTTTAATCTGTCAAGGGCCTACATAATGTGAAAAACCAGGCAGAAGTTCTCATCGGCTGGTGTTGTACTCAGATACTTTTTTAAGTGTACTGTAGAGCATTTTTCTGCCCTCATCAGTGCATACCACATACCTACATCTAAGTAGTGTACTATTTTCTTCATGTTAATCTGCCAAGGAACTAGATACTGTGAAAGGCCAACCAAAAGTAATCCCCTGCTGCTGTTCTAGACAAATACTGTTTTAAGCATAGTGAAGTGTATTGTACTCCCCTCATATACGCACTAAGAATCTCAGGCAGAGAAGTGACCAGGACGTGCACAGAGGAGTGGCGGAGGCATAAATCCTTAAGGCAGAGGTTGCAGCAAATTAGGGGTGAGTGGCAGCAGGAGTCGCAGCGAGAGGCCTGAGCTCCCGTTATCAGCTAGCGGTCGTGTCTCGACCAGCAACCCATCTGCCGTCGTCGATTGGTTAACACGCTCATCCACTTCATCACAAGTGACATTTGACACCCCCAGTCAACAGTCGGTGGGTTTCTCAGGCACAACCCTCAGTTTGCATGGCCCGGGAGCAGCCCCTGTCCTCCCATTTCCTCTGTCCTTTGCTGTTCCCTCTTCTACAGAAGTATACTATGCTGTGGGTTCAGCTCCACTATTCACTGAGGACGATCTAATAGAGGACAGTCAGCAGCTACTGCCCAGCCAAGAAGTGGAGGAGACATGTGCTGCTTCCTCCGCTAGGTGGGCAAGCAGTGAGGAGGAGAGTGACGTGGGAGGCGGAGTTGCCAGGGTTCAGGGTCCTGAAGCAGACACTGTTGAGGAACCAGAGGAGGACATCAGTGACATGCAGACACTTGTTGATGATGATGATGAAGCCGATCACAATTGGGAGCCGGGTGCAGAAGGGGCTTCATCATTATCACGAGAAGAGAGTTGCAGGTTGCCCGTGAGGCATCAGCTGAACCAGCAAGACGGTCGCATGGTTGGCAGTCAGCGTGGTGGCAAAAGTGGAAATTCTGGAGCCAAACGAGCCCGGGGGAGACCACGTGCTTCGCGGTAGCCTACCTTCCCGGGACGTAGTGGAACAGGGGTTCCTGGAGACGGCAGTAGTAGCAGTCAATTACTGCGGACTGTTGGTGGGAAGATCAGTTACTCGGCAGTGTGGCAGTTTTTCATCAAGCATCCGGAAGAGGTTCACATAGCTACATGCAAGATATGTCGGCAGAAGGTGAAGCGTGGAAGGGGCCCAATGTTGGCATCACGGCCCTGCATCAACATATGCTTCGCCACCATAAAGCGGCCTGTGAGAACATGGCACCGATCTAGTGGTCCAGCCTGCTGCATCACCCAGTGGCCAGCCGATCCCTACTTCAGCCAGCCAAGGCTCCACCACCTCAGCCAAAGGGAACTGTGTGTCATACCCTCCTTCTGTCGCTCCAGATGCTCCTGCTCCTCCCACTGAATGTGTTCCTGTCTAAGTTGCTGGTGCTGGAGTCCCTCCCTTTTCAAGTGGTGGACTCTGCACCTTTCAGAGAACTGATGGCTTGTGCTGAGCCGAGGTGGAGAGTGCCAACCCGTCATTTATTTGCGAAGAAGGCAGTATCAGCCCTGCACAATTTTGTGGAAGAGAAGGTGGACCTGTCCTTGAGCCTGTCGGTGTGTACCAAAGTGCATGGCAGCGCTGACGTCTGGAGCTGTAACTACGGTCAGGGACAATACATGTCCTTTACTGCTCACTGGGTGAATGTGGTTCCTGCACAGTCACAACCCTAACTTGGACAGGTCACGCCACTTCCTCCTCCACACTCTCAGCCCATTGGTCCTGTGACAGTGTGCAACTCCGCCTCCTCACCCTCCACCGTGTCCTCAGCCTACACTGCCCAGACAAGTCTCAGTGGCCCTTCAGCATACCATGTGTGCCGGGCACGGCAGTGTCATGCTGTTCTTCGCATGGTTTGAATTGGCGAAAAGAGTCACACAGGGGAGGAACTGCTAAAAGTCATTTGTAAAGAAATCGGAGCATGAAAACCACGAAAACTGGAAATGGGAACCATGGTGACTGACAACGGGAAGATCATCTTGCATGCACTGCGACTAGGAAGGCTGAGCCATGCGCCCTGCATGGCACACGTGTTAAATCTGGTTGTGAAGCAGTTCCTGAAGTGTTCCCCCCATTTTCAAAGCATCCTAACAATGGGAAGGAAACTTTGCATGCAATTCAGCCACCCGTACACCGCAGAGCACAACCTACAGCATCAGAAGGGTATCCCACAACATAGTCTGATTTGTGACATTGCCACCCATTGGAATTCCAGCCTCCGTATGTTTGACCAACTGTACGAATAGAGAAAAGCCATCACCGATTTCTTGATGATCCAAGTGGATAGGGGTACTCCCCTGTGTAACTTCAATGTGAACCAGTGGCAGCTCATATGTGACACCTGACGTTTGCTACAACAAGTGTTGGAAGCAATGGCTGTTCAGGGCAATGGAGACATTGAGCTTACATCTCACTGCCACATGAGCCCTGGGGGCTGAACTGGAGGAGGAGGATGAGGGGCACAGTGGAGCACAGGTTAGGTTTCAGGAGATGGGCGGTGCTTCTTGTCATCTGACAGGACTGGAGGAGCAAGATCAACTAGAGGAGCTAGAGGGTTATGAGGAAGGCAAGACAGAGGACCCAGACACACCGTGGCAGTATGCAGTGGAGATGGAGGCAGGGAGTCCCTCTGAATCACTTGCACAAATGGCAAGATGCATGCTTAGTTGCTTGCGTAGTGACCGCCAAATTGTCAATGTTCGACAGCGGGATGACTTCTGGCTCTCCACCTTATTGGACCCTCGCTACCGACACAAAATGGGAGCCTTTTTTACACCCACTGAGAGGGAGGACAAACTGACCTACTACAAAGAGATCCTACGTAGTCAGTTGGCCGATGCCTAGCGGCGCCATCGTCCATCCCCTTGCAGGTCTTACTTGGGGGGCCCTCTGCGCTCACCTTCCACTGCCACGGCTGCTGGGTGGGGTGGGGTGGCAGGAGCAGTACCACCTCCATCAGCAGCAGTTTGAGTCTACAGTCGCTGATGAGTACCTTTTGTCAACGCATAGTGAAGCAACTCATCAACAGCAGGTAGAGATGTAGCAGGACCTGAACCAGCAGGTGGTGGCTTACCTTGACATGACCATGCCAACATCCGCTTGACTTGATTTATGGCCGCAACCAGCAGAGTTTGCCCTGGAAAAACTGTCCTGCTCGGCCAGTAGTGTGCCATCAGAGTGGGTGTTTAGTGCGGCGGGGGCCATAGTCACCCCAAGAACAACTCGTCTGAAATATGTAGAGAGGTTGACCTTTGTGAAGATGAATCAGGCATGGATCAGCCAGGATTTCCACCAAACAATGCCATATGTATCAGATTAGATTGACCATGGTGCTACACGAACACTTCACAAATATGGATAGTGCCAAATAGATTTAAGGCACTGCTCGGCTCGCCATTTACAAATATTCCAGCCATCTTCATCACCGGGTACTAGTATTGCCACCCACCGCACCACTCTGTCACTGGGTCACTTTCAGGATTCCTGATGCTGCTGCTGCCACCTTCAGGCTGTTTTATTCAGCCACTGTTTTGTCTCCTTATGCTTCTGCCAACTCCAGGCTGTGCAATTCAGCCACTAAATGGGCTCCTTATGCTTTCCCCACCTCCAGGCTGTGTCATTCAGCCAATATATTGTTTTCTGATGCTGCTGGGTCTGTCTTGGATATTACCTACAGTTTTTTATGGTAGCACTAGCAAACAAACATGCTCAATATAGATTTCAACATTGATCTTTTAATGTTAACGGTTGTGATGCCCTCTTATGTACTCATCCTTCTGCCTGATCCAGGCTGTGTGATTCAGGAAGTACTTGGTTTAGTGATGCTGCTGGGCCTGTGCCTAAAAAAATTTGATGTTAGCACTAGCTAACATACATCTTCTATACAGATTTCAACATTAACATTTTAATGTTAGGGATTGTGAAGCCCTCTTGTAAACTCTTGCTGATGCCTGATTCAGGCTGTATCTTCCAGGAACTACTTTGCTTAGTGATGCTGCTTGGCTTTGGCCTTAAATTCTTTGATGATAGCATGAGGTAAAATTCCTGTTCAAAAGAGATTTCAACATTGATCGTTCAATCTTAGGGGTTATGAAACCCTCTTGAGTACTGCTGCTGCCTGCTTCTGACTGTGTGTTTCAGGAACTACTTGGCTCACTGATGCTGCTGGGCTTGGTCCTTACATTTTTGGATGTTAGCATTAGCTTACATACATGCTTAATTGAGATTTCAACATTGATCTTTCAATGTAAGGGCTTATGAAACCCTCTTGTGTACTGCTGATGCCTGCTCCTGACTGTGTGTTTCAGGAATTACTTGGCTTACTGATGCTGCTGGGCTTGGGCCTTACATTTGTGGATGTTAGCATTAGCTTACATACATGCTTAAAAGAGATTTCAACATTGATCTTTCAATCTTAGGGTTTATGAAACCCTCTTGTGTACTCCTGCTGCTGACTGCTCCTATCTGTGTCATTCAGCAACAACATGGTTTAGTGATGCTGCTGGGCTTGGGCCTTAAATTTGTGGATGGTAGCACTAGCTAACATGCATCTCCAATAGAGATTTCAACATTCACCTTTTAATGTTAGGGGTTGTGAACCCCTCTTGTGTACTCATGCTGTTGCCTGCTCCTGTCGGTGTCATTCAGCAACTACATGCTTAAGTGATGCTGCTGGACCTAGGACATTGCCTATATATGTTTATAGTAGCACTAGGTACCATACATCTTCAATTGAAATTTCAAAATTAATCTTTTATTCTTAGAGATTGTGAGGCCTTATTGTCTCCTCATCTGCCGCCAACTTAGGGCTGTGCCATTCAGACACTATATGGTCTCTTCATGCTTCAGCTACCTCCAGGCTGTGTCATTCAGCCACTATATGGTCTCCATATATTGACTGTGTATTGTAGGAAACATGTGGCTATCCTTGAGTTCCTCTCCCAGCATTATTGCCATGTTGATACCAGACCAGTAATAAAAGGAATATTGCCGAAACAGGACTAGCAGAAACAGGGAACTGTGGATACTGACTAGAGTTGGGCGCAAATATTTGCATTTCGAATTTTTATCGCAAATATCGCAAAATCGCGAATATTGCAAATATATAAAAAATTGTGAATATCCTCTTTTTTTCCCCATATGCGCATATTGGAATATTCGCATATGGGAGTATTTGCATATGTGACATATTCGTATATGTTAATATTTGTATATGCGCATATTCGCATATTCTATCTTTTCACTTGTGGGCCAATTTGAATGATGCAAATACACTTGTCAGAGGTTATCAACAATATCCCTAGCAAACAATAGTAAAGTTGCCCACCCCCTTACTTTTTTCTTCCTTGAATACGCAAATATGCGAATATTCACATATGCGAATATAAAGAAGACGCGAAATTCGCGAATATAGGACGAATATTTGTCTATATATTAGCAAAATGTTGTGAATTCGAATATGAGCAATGCAGCTCATCACTAATACTAACCACCGGCTGTTGGAATTGACTGAATATCCCAGGTGGTAGATTTACCATTTTGAAGTTCCTCAGTTCCAGTAGGCTTTAAATCGTCCATTATTTGTTGTGGTTCTTCAGTAGCAGAATTAAATGGGCACTTTCATTAAAAAATGTTTTGCTTTTGCACTCCTTATGGTAAATGAAAAATATTTCTAATATACTTTGTTTAAAAAAAATGAAGTTTTCTATGTTTTATTTGTACTTAAAAAAGCTGAAGAGCACATTTTCTCCTATCTCATACACAGACTTTGCACCGAAGTCCAAACACAGGAAGTGCCGCCTGGAGTGCTGAGAGGGGGGGGGGGGGGGTGTCCAACCAACAGCATATGGCAGTTATGTGTGAGAGGAGCTATGATTGGATGAGGCTGGACACCCCCCACCCCTCAGCACTCCAGGCTGCACTTCCTGTATTTGGACTTTGGTCCAAAGTCTGTGTATGAGTTGGGGGAAAATGTGCTCTTGAGCTTTTTTAAGCACAAATAAAACATAGAAAACTTCATTTTTTTTAAACAAAGTATATTAGAAATATGTTTCATTTACCATAAGGAGTGCAATAGCAAAACTTTGTTTTAATTAGAGTTACCCTTTAAGTTGTATCATGTTTTCCTGTTCCTCCGATGAGCTAATGTCACTGGAACACACAATACTCATATTGGGGGAAATTTATCAAAACTTTTTGAAAGGCAAAGCTGACCAGTTGCCTATAGCAACCAATCAGATCGCTTCTGATTGGTTGCTATGGGCAACTGGGCAACTTTGCCTCTCCACAGGTTTTGATAAATCTCCCCCATTGTCATCTAATGAAGGATCCTTTTCTTCAGAGAACGTATGTATCATTTTATTGTTTTGAATGTCAGGTGGTATTCTGACAATTTCTGATTATAAAGGAATTTTGTAATCTGGGACACAGGTAAAAATAAGTATTTTTAAGCATACTGTAGCACATTTTTCTGCCCTCATTAGTGCATACCACATACCTACATCTAAGTAATGTACTATTTTGTACCTGTTAATCTGTCAAGGGTCTATATACTGTGAAAAGACAGCCAATAGTACACACATGCTGCTGTTCTAGACAAATACTGTTTTAAGAGAAGTGAAGCGTATGCTACTCCCCTCATATACACAATGGGGGAGATTTATCAAAACCTGTGCTGAGGCAAAGTTGCCCATAGCAACCAATCAGCTTGCTTCTTTCATTTTTCACAGGCCTTGTTAGGAATGTAAGAAGCAAGCCGATTGGTTGCTATGGGCAACTGGGCAACCTTGACTCTGCACAGGTTTTCATAAATCTCCCCCAATAATTATGCCAGGCAGAGTAGTGAAATTTCAATTTCAAAATCCATAATATCAATTGCAAAATCTTAAATTTAAGTTTAAAAATCATAAATTTCAATGGTCTCGTCATGCTGCTGCCAACTCCAGGATTTGCCATTCAGGCACTATAGGGTCTCCTCATACTTCAGCCAACTCTAGGCTGTGTCATTCAGGCAATATATGGTTTACTGATGTTGCTGGGACTAGGTCTGGGAATAAAACTTTTGTTATGGTAGCACTAGCTACCCAAAATCTTCGGTTTAAATTTCACACTTTCTCTTTTTTGAGGGGATTGTGAAGCCCTGGGGTCTCCTCATGCTTAGGCCAACTCAAGGCTGTGCCATTCAGACACTATATGGCCTCTTCCTACTGATGCTACCTCCAGGCTCTGTCATTGTGCTGCCATGTGACATGTGACTCTTTGTTAGATTAGGTCCTTGGTACCCACACGCTGGGCCCGGGACACTAAAACTTAGGAGTTAAAAGTTCCATTTCAAAATCCTCAATTTCAATTTCAAAATATTACATTTCTATTTAAAATTCTTATATATCAATGGTCTCCTCATGCTTTTGCCCAACTCCAGGCTGTGTCAGTCAGGCAATATATGGTTTACTGATGCTGCTGGGCCTGGGTCTGGGAATAACATTTTTTATTATGGTAGTACTAGCTACCCAAAATCTTTGGTTTAAATTTAAAACTTTGTCTTTTTATTCTTAGGGATTGTGAAGCCCTGGTGTCCACTCATGCTGCTGGCAACTCTATGCTGTGCCATTCAGGCAACATATGGTTTACTGATGCTGCTGGGACTGGGTCTGGAAATAAACATTTTGTTATGGTATACCCAAAATCTTCAGTTTAAATTTCAGAATTCATCTTATAATATTAGGGATTGTGACGGCCTAGTGTCTACTCATGCTGCTGCCAACTCCTGGCTGTGCCATTCAGCCACTATATGGTCTCCTCATGCTTCCAACACCTCCACGCTGTGTCATTCAGCCATTATATGGTCTCCTCATGCTTCAGCCTCATCCAAGCTGTTCCATTCAGCCACTATATGGTCTCCTCATGCTGCCCACACCTCCACGCTGTGTCATTCAGCCACTATATGGTCTCTAAAAATACAATGGGAGTACGCGCTGAGTGGACAAGATAGCAATAAATCAGTGGAAATAGAATGAACCTGATATAAAAATCACAGAATGCAGAGAACCTACATGGTAAATGTTATGTGAGTTATGAATGAATGCTTGGACAGGCTGTTGCTGCGGTGAATGTAAAACTGGAAAACTGGGAAAGGAATCAAATAGTGGCTATTAAGTAAAAGAAGGTACTGAATTACTCAAGTATTCAAGATGTATGGTTCTGTTAAAACACTGGCCATTGGCTGTCCGCGCATGCTGGGAGTTGTAGTTTTGCAACATCTGGAGGTCCGCAGGTTGGAGACCACTGCACTAGTGCATTAACTCTGTGATTTTTTGCCAGTGGAAACCAATAGGCCCATTGTGGTCTATGGGGATCTCACAGTATGTAAAACTGTAAGATAAGCAGGATGGTCTCAGCAGTACAGCGTATGGGAGACCGTGCGGTGCTTCGAGTCCTGGGGTGGGACGGAGTGTTACAGTGTTGTGGTTTAACTTTTTTACTCGTGATTGACAAATGTAGGTCAATTGGTAATTAAGAAAAGCCTTTGAACCTTGGGAATTAGGTCAATTGGAAATTAACTGAGTTTTTGAACCATGGAAACTAGGTTAATGGGGTACCAAATATGGGTATTGGGCTTAATTGAAACTGGATGTAATGTGTAAGGCTGGGTATTCATCAAAACTTGTCCAGAGGAAAAGTTTCTGAGTTGCCCATAGCAACCAATCAGATCGCTCCCTTCATTTTTCAGAGACCTTTTTAAAAATGAAAGAAGCAATCTGATTGGTTGCGATGGGCAACTCAGAAACTTTTCCTCTGGACGGGTTTTGATAAATCTCCCGTTGCCCATAGCAACCAATCAGATCGCTTCTTTGATTTTGCAGAGGCCTTGTGAAAAATGAAAGAAGCGATCTGATTGGTGGCAATGGGCAATTCATCAGCTTTTCCAAGAAAATCTGCTGAGTTGCCCATAGCAATCAATCAGATCGCTTCTTTCATTTAGCAGAGGCCTTGTGAAAAATGAAAGAAGCGATCTGATTGGTTGCTGTGGGCAAATCATGTGCTCTCTGCTGCCCCCTCTGTCCACGTCAGGAACGGTCCATAGCAGGCATAAATCCCCATAGCAATTTAGCAAACCTTTCCTGCTCTGGACAGTTCCTGATGGCAGCAGAGAATACCTCTTTAACTACCATGTTTTTCAAAACTGCTACTAAATAACAGTATGTTATTTCTTGCTTACGCTACATTCACATCACGTTTTAGGGATCCAGCAGGAGAATTTGAAAAATGACAAGTGATTCCGGTCGGCTCAGTTTTGAAATTTAAAGGGGTCCTGCGGGGATATGGCACTGCTTGTTTTTAAATACTTCCGCCTTCTGTATCCCAAAATGGTGGTGTGAATGCACCTTTTGTTTTATTAAGGCATCTGTTATTTTGTTCTCTCCAGGTCATGCACTTCTTTTTGCCTATTATATATATGTTGTTACATAGTTGGCAGTTGAAAGTAGTAGCACTTTTCTAAATGCATCAATAGTCATAGTTTTTTCCCAACAATATTAGCTGATTGCCAGACATTTCTGAAGCCAGAAAACCATGTTATTGTAAGGGGTGGTGGTACTGCTGTTTATACATATCTTATGCCACAGCTTGTGTCTAGTTAGAGTGAATGTCTTTTATTGTATCTATGTACCCTCTGCCCTGGTGTCAGTGTGTGTCTGTGAGGTTAAACATGCAAATACCAAAAGGGTAGTTTGGCAGAGGTGTGTGTTTAAAAAAAAAAAAATTAAGTAAACTGTAATACAGTAAAAAAAAAAAAAAAAAAAACTTACTCATCTTCTGCCTTCCTTTGGTGCTTGAGGGCTTATGTTTTGCACCCTGATCTATTGTTTCTATTGGTACCAATTTGTGTAGAAAGGACTTTTGTATCCCTTTTTATTCACTCTTTTCTGGCTTCTGAAGCGAATAAAAATCTGTTATTCTGAATGTTGGTATTTTTATACATTTACATCGTCCACTATGAAGGATCTTAAACATTTTAATTTTTTAGTTTGGACGATTCCACACTTCCACAATTCTTGTTTACAAATGGTAATGGGTGGAGGTCAGGTCTTCTATGGAATTATTTAAATTTGTAAATTTTTTTTGATTATTTCACATTTCTTAAGTTCCCATAGGGGCATAGCACTGATCAGTAATATAAATGCTCATCTTGTAGAGCTCAACTTTCAATTGCTTACATTTTCTTTTTACTTTTGTGAATAGGGAAAGTGGCTTATAAATAATACCACAAAGAGCTGAGCGGTTCTCTGGAATCTATTTCCTCTCAACTTGGAACTGTCTTGGCACTGAAGACACCATGACTGCCTGAACAGAACCACAAGTAGTTATATTTTTCATAATCAGTCTGTCAACACATTCACATGAAAGTTTTTATTCACATTTGATACTCAATATGTTTTCAATAGAATAATAATTGTAATTCCATCTTTTTTAATTAAACTAAAAATGTCATACCTCAGTGATGTAACCAAGTTCTAGACAACAATCTCTGTATAGAACA
The DNA here is from genome assembly GCF_029499605.1 of Hyla sarda. Lineage (NCBI taxonomy): Eukaryota > Metazoa > Chordata > Amphibia > Anura > Hylidae > Hyla > Hyla sarda. Next base: position 369,983,882 of record NC_079190.1, on the reverse strand, counting down.
TTACCCTCAACCACCTTCTTATGGATTCTGTGGAGGAGGTGAGCCCAAAAGGCTCTACTGGAATCAGCAGAAGTTGTATTAGTTTACATCTCTGCTTATTGTCGGCTTAGTCCAGTAGGCGGTCTTAGGCTAGGTTCACACTGCCGTTCACATCCGAGTGTGTTCTGCACTTTCTTTTTTTTTTTTTATGAAAAAGGACTAAGCACAACGGAAACTGCAGGGTCCCAATGTACCTCATTCACTTTAATGGGGGTCTGTCAGGGATCTGGGGGGCGTTTCTGATGGAATTGCCGCCAGTATTCCGATTAGCAGAGTCTGACACCAATGGAAACCAAGCCTTACTCACTAATTTCCAGTAATTTCTACATATATCCTTATACAGTCACTTATTAGGATCATCCACTTGACTCTTAACCCCTTAAGGACTCAGGGTTTTTCCGTTTTTGCACTTTTGTTTTTTCCTCCTTACATTTTAAAAATCATAACCCTTTCAATTTTGTACCTAAAATTCCATATTATGGCTTATTTTTTGCACCTCCAATTCTACTTTGCAGTGACATTAGTAATTTTATCCAAAAATCCACAGCAAAATGGAAAAAAAAAAAACAATTGTGCGACAAAATTTAAGAAAAAAGGCAGTTTTGTAAATTTGGGGGCTTCCGTTTCTAGACAGTGCATTTTTTGGTAAAAATGACACCTTTTCTTTATTCTGTAGGTCCATACGATTAAAATGATACCCTCCTTATATAAGTTTGATTTTGTCTTACTTCAAACCCCTGCGTTATAGACCGAGACTGGGCGCAGGGCATACAGGTACGCCCTGCCTCCTTAAGAGGTTAAGCCTAGAATGAGCGGATATTTTAAATCAAAGTTATTCCGTTTTTTCCCCATAAAATTATTTATCAATCTGCTCCCCTCCTCCTGTTCTATAACATTCTGCCTAAGGTTTAGATATCATGTTGAACAGGACAGGTTCTTTTAATTTTAGATGGTACCCATTAGAATCATTGAGTCATTGCTCTTTAAAGGGGTACTCCAGTGGAAAACATTTTTTATAATCAGCTGGGGCCAGGAAGTTAAACATAATTGTAATTTACTTCTATTTAAAAATATTTTTCCTTCCAGTACTTATCAGCTGCTGTATGCTTCAGAGGAAGTTGAGTTGTTCTTTACAGTCTGACACAGTGCCCTCTGCTGACACCTCTGTCTTTGTCAGGAACTGTCCAGAGCAGGAGAGGTTTTGCTATGGGGATTTGCTCCTACTCTGGACAGTTCCTGACATGAACAGAGGTGTCAGCAGAGAGCACTGTGGTCAGACAAAATGTAACTATACAACTTCCTGTGGAGCATATAACAGCTGATAAGTACTGGAAGGGTTAGGATTTTCAAACAGAAGTAAATTACAATTCTGTTTAACTTTTTGACACCAGTTGATTTAAAAAAATGTGTTTTCCACCGAAGTACCCCTTTAACAAAAAGTGCCTATTTTGTAGACTACCAGATTGCCATAGAAATTTTTTGAAGAATCTTAGCCAGCAGGGGAGACCATTGCTGCCATGGAAGAGACTTATGCAGGATCAGTATAGTAATGTATTACATTATTATATTAAAGTATACTGTATATCTCTATATACCGTAAATGGTATAATGATGGAAAAACATGGAGATACACTTATGGTTTTAGTTTCAGCACTAGTTATACGCTAGTGGAAAACAGTGGTAAGCAATTTACTTCATTCAATCAAAACTAATTCAGGAAGGAGGACTCTTATTTATAGAATATTAAATTATGATGCATATTGGGTTCTGCACATCGGTCTGTTCTAATGGAGAACAGACAAACCACTATAAGCATTACTCATACCAGTTTTTTTTTATTGATGTTATTTTAGAATAAGTTTTGTCGGTTATGGAATGCTCTCCGATTAAATATGGAACTATAGATTTGTATTTTCTGTGTGGCAGGAGGGATAGATAGAAAATGGTAAAAAGTATGATGTTCCCACATTGACCATCATGAACATAAACACTGAAGAACACTTTAAAGGGAACCTGTCAGCAGATTTTACCCCATGTGATATAGGGTTCTTACCATGTTGGGATGTCCTGGGTTGTGTCCTGTATAATGCTGAAAATAACTTTAGTGATCAGTGCCAGGCAGCATCTGCCAAAGCTAACAAGTCATGGGATGTATCAAGAGAGGCATAAAGGATTGTGACGCTGTAAAAATCACTAGTCAGACCACATATGGAGTATTGTGTCCAATTCTGGGCACCTGTATATAAGAAGGACATGGCTGAACTGGAGCGGGTGCAGAGGAGGGCGACAAAGATCATTAATGGTATGGGAGGATTACAGGACCAGGACAGGTTATCAAGCTTGGGGTTATTTAGTTTAGAGAAAAAATGTCTTAGGGGCGATCTGATCACAATGTACAAATATATGAATAGACAGTAAAGATATCTTTCTAGTGATCATTTTATACCTAGACTATACTAGACCACGACAAGGGGGCATCCTCTACGTCTAGAGGGAAGAAGGGTTCACCATCATCACAGACAGAGATTCTTTTCTGTAAGAGCAGTGAGACTATGGAACTCTCTGAGACATGATGTTGTGATGTCTGACTTAATACGAGTTCAAGGGGGGCCTGGATGTTTTTCAAGAAAACAGGTTATTTAATGACAGGTGATGAATACTAGATTTATGGGGATAGAATGTTGATCAAGGGATCTATTCTGATGCCATATTGGAGTCGGGAAGGACATTTCCTTATGGGGCAAATCAACACAGTAGGATTTTAAAACTTAATATGGTATTAGCGTATCGGCGCACAGAAACAATAAAAAGGTATATTTAAATGTGCTAAGGTTGGCTGTATCCTTGATATAAGGAGCCGGTAAGTACTAAGACTATATTACTGATGATAATTCTTGTCAGATATACCAAAAATTTTTATTACACCTAAATGTCCATGGATTTAATAGTGCCAAAAGCAGAAAACCGGATGATGACAAAGAAATTAGAAAAAATACTAAGTTGTTTGCAACTGACTTGCGATCACAGCATCCCGTTACATATGTTGCGATAATGTTTCCGATGTGAATATAATGACTACAATCTCTGACACAAATGTGGCAAGAGCCAAGTATTTCATAAAAAGTGAACCAGTACCTGTAAGCATACAGCGCTCGTGTTAGAACTGTGGTCCGGAGGTTGTTTCCCACTTGTGATCCAGGTAGGAACGTAAACTGAAATAGATATCCATGGTGGTTGATTATTGGAATCGATGTCCGCTATGGTTCCGAGCAGCCGCAGAGAGCTCCCTTCAATACGGGTTTTTTTTTGCAGCGATTACACACACCGTGATGAGGGTCGCTTCGGCTGGATAGCGTCTCTCCGGTGTGGCGCGCTGAACAACGGATCGTGTAGCGGTATTGCCTGGGCGCTACTTATTGACGTCACTATTGTTGTAGGGCACAGAAGCCGGGTCAGATCCAATGCATTTCGGATAGTTCGCTATCCTTCCTCAGGGATGGGTGATCCCCCCCAGGACAATACCATTTATAATGTCTACTCTTCAATAATCCGGCGTTTGAAGGGTACTTCCACTAATCCCCAAAACTTCATAACATATGCATTCTTAATATGAATAATACCTAGTGATATGAGCTTCTTTACAGTTTCTTCAATATAGAACAACGTTTTAGGAACCTTTATTAGATAAGTGTAGATTTTAAATTTCTTATATTACAAAAATAGGATTTAGGGGTAGTAGATAGCAGTGGACTGCACCCTAATGTGCAAAAAACGCATCAAAAACGCATGTTGAAAAAATGCAGTCTGAACACTGACTTATTTTTTCCCCCTCTTTTTTATGTTTAAAAGACATTGTTGGTGGAATTATAAGATAGTGTTGGACTAAATAAAAGCAAACAGTTCGAAATAGGTATTAAGACCAAATGGTGTCATAGAGTTCAAATTAAATATCCATTGGCTCTTTGACCTGGACATAGCTGCCAGATGGTCACCTCCTCTCCAGTGTCGTTTAATTTGTTCTATACCAAAGAACAGTAGGATTTTAGCTTGAATTCAACTGACTCTTGTCTTTTCCATTTTACAAACTATGTATGTAACTTTTAAAAATTTCCCTCACCATATGGAATTGACCCCCAAGTGTTCCCCGTGGCGTGGTGCATCTTCAGGCAGCCATTGCTCCTCATGGGTGTATTTCCGCCTACTCGAGCACGATCTTCAGCATTATGGAGGACGCAATCCAGGACTTCGGGACATGGTAAGAAAACTGATTTTACCCTGTATATGATGTTGCCAACAGTTATAGAAGGTTAATTCTGCTGACAGGTTTCCTCTAAATGGAGTTTATTATGAAACAGTACAATGCGTTCTCATTATTTGTAATAAATTATCTATATGATTTGATCTCTAGCTGTTCGGGGGGGGGAGGGGGGGGGAGGTTGCAGTTATTGCTATATTTGTCTACTCATTGAAGAGGATTGTGTAGAACTATAATAGGTTTCTATAATAGGATGTTTATATATTTGAACCTCCACCTTTAAAGGGGTTTTCTCTCAGAAAACCTGGTCTCTCTACCACTCCGCACGTTGCTGTTATGGATGCGGAAAACTACAACCATGGAATGCATGAATGAATCAGGCACCCCTGTTATTCATACGATAGGACATCTTACTTTCATAGAGAAGTTGAAATATATACAAACAGGGCCCGTCTACTTTGTGTTTATACATTGTATACAGAAAAATAAACAACCATTTTCTTGAATGATTTATTTTACTGTTTAAGATAAATAATATAACTATTTTTTTTATAAATATGTAATTCTAGATCACCTCAGTAGCAGGATGTTGACTTTCTAAAGGAACGTTTATGGTTTAGAAAAAAAGAAAAAGAAAACTTTTATGGTTTACATTTTTACTTTGTAGACCCGGGGTTATTTTAAGCACTTGTGTTAGCTGGTATCCCACCGTAGAAACAGGAAAATCATCTTTATATTTTAAATTATCATTTTGTTTACACTTTTTTCCCAATCCCATGTCTCAGTAGCAAAACATAAAGGAAGGCTCTCCAGATAGGTTCCAAGTTGTCTAATGTATAGCCATCTTTGGAAAAGCCTAACATCTACAGCCACCCTAAACCAACTTTACACATCACTATATTTTTACAGTGATGTTTTTCTCAAAGCTTCTTTGTAAAAAAAAGTTATAGACTTAGAAATCTGTTGGAACAGGAACTTCAAAGATATCTCAAAAATGTTGTTTTAAATATCTTGACATGTTAATGAGGAACATCTTGTACAAGGAAGGGCCGAGAAGGCTGCGTTACCATTTTGTAGCATGCATAGACAGAATTGTGTGACTTCTATAATCAAGTCTCCCATATTAATTTATTTCATTTTTACTTTTATCCCAGTAGCTGTCATACAGTAGACTGAATATTCTATATACACAAGTTTGGCATCAGGCAGACAATACACTATATTATCATAACTGCTTCCTATTACACTGGAGGGTCACATATAAGTCCTAACACTTAGCTACATATTTGAACAGCTCTGTTTCATTTGCTTCTTATGTGCAATTCTATAATGGGCTGGAGTATGTTTGGGTGAAAGTCATACAGTCCTTGCTAGAATAAAATGGTTTGGAAATGTAAATAGATTTTTAAGAAATGGTGTACCTGTCACTAACTCCTCCACTACAGTTGCAACAGTTGAACAGTTGCAATCGAAATTATTCCACCCCTATTGCATATTAGATATATATATTATATTCTCAGATGAGAACAATGTAAATGGACACCCTGGTGCTAGTTCTTAATTTGGCCACTACAGCACAAATTATGCTGACAAAATATGGAGGACAATTGTAAGATGTGTTTGCGGGAGAAGGTTCAAGCAAAGCTACAGGGAAGCCAGTTAACCAAAATAGCAGTAAGGCTATGTTCACATCTTGGAATGTCCGCACGAAAACTCTAAGTGTTGACAATCCGCAGACTGTGGGTGCCGGCAATAACATGCCGGCACTAGGACAGCACGGGAAAGCACAGTTTCATAGACGGCTAAGCATTCCGAGTGGTGTCCACAGAAAGAAAGGACAGGTTCATTCTTTCTGCGGACACAGAAATAGGAATTTCCATGCCAGAAGCGTCTGGCGCGGGAATGCTGCTGTGTGCACAATGCAGCAGAATCCTGTTGAATTCAACGGGACTCTGTTGCAGCGGAATATGGCCTAAGGGTATTATAAATGTTCTCCCACAATGGCTGTATCATGAGACAATCCCACCATATGTGTCAAATCATACCTACAGCACATTTGCAGTAGCTGAGGTGTAAAGGAAGGTTTGGGCTTGTCAGGAATTGCCTGTGTGTCTCTGTGAGGAGTCAAAATACTGGAAGTGAGGGCAGGAGAAGCAGGGCTCTGTGCAGGCTCCTGGCTTGTCAGTCATCATCATGTGTGAGCCCATAGCATGTCACAGAGCCTCAGTGTACAGAGCCCTGCTTGTCTTCAGTGTACAGGGCCCTCCTTCGCCTCAGTGTACAGGGCCCTGCTTCTCCTCAGTGCACAGAGCCCTACTTGTCCTCAGTGTACAGGGCCCTGCTTGTCCTCAGTGTACAGAGCCCTTCTTGTCCTCAGTGTACAGGGCCCTGCTTGTCCTCAGTGTACAGAGCCCTGCTTGTCATCAGTGTACAGAGCCCTGCTTGTCCTCAGTGTACAGAGCCCTGCTTGTCTTCAGTGTACAGAGCCCTGCTTGGCCTCAGTGTACAGGGCCCTGCTTGTCCTCTGTGTACAGAGCCCTGCTTGTCCTCAGTGTACAGAGCCCTGCTTGTCCTCAGTGTACAGGGCCCTGCTTGTCCTCAGTGTACAGAGTCCTGCTTGTCCTCAGTGTACAGAGCTCTGCTTGTCCTCAGTGCACAGAGCCCTGTCATCTTTCAGCTTTGATTAACGCCAACTCCCAGCAACAAGAATCAGCTGGGGGCTGGCTGGTGTGGTGCAGGCTCCTGACTCCTGACTCCTGTTAACGGCACATGGACGTGTATTCACATCCATGGCCGTTAAGGGGTTAAACATACTTATATAAAAAAAAAGTACCTACACATAGGTATCATTTTATACGTATTGCTCCAAGGAATAAAGAAAACATGTCATTTTTATCATAAAGTATACAGCGTGAAAACAAAATCTTCCAAAATTTGCAACATTTTAGTTTTCTTTTCAATTTCCCCACACAAATAATCTTTTTTTGGTTTTGCTCTACATTTTATGGTAAAATCAGTGATGTCATTACAAAGGACAATTGGTCATACAAAAAACAAGCCCTCATATGGGTCTGTGGATGAAAATGTAAAAGTGTTATGATTTTTAGAAGGTAAGGAAGAAAAAATGCTAAAATATATGGGCTGTGTCCTTAAATGGGCACTATCAGATCTAAAAACTTTTTATATGTTGCTACTGAGGAAAATTAAAGACCTTGTGTAACATGGTTGTTTAAAAGTTTTTGAACATTTAATAAAGGAAAATGATGCCTGAAAATCCCACCACTAGGGGTTCCCATACCTACTGGGACACTAACCAGTCCTCCGGCAGCATCAGGCTTGTCCATGACTCATGCACAAAAGATGACTCATAGACAAGGCTGCATGAGCAGACGCACCAATCTCCTCCCAATCACCTTATTTTTTGTGGGATCTAACAGGTACGCTTTAAACTCTTCTTTTAGTTGTAAAATTAGAGAATTGAAATTAGATGAATGGAGAAGTAAAGGTAAAGGCATTTAGAGTAATTCCGAGGTAATTTCAAGTAATTCTAATTCCAAGGCGCCCATACAAAGGGATACAAGAAGGTTAATAAGGATTGGGTATAGCTATTTAGTAGCATTTAACTTAGAATAGCTCACTTTGCTGAATGATTGTATAATGTCTATTACAATAGGGAGGGAACAGCACGGCAGGGTTATTTTGAGCAATAAAAATATTTTTGGTAAAGAGGTAGATGTAATGGTCCACTGAGCCAATTGTAATATCACCGATCACCGTTAAGGTGGTTATATGTTGGTCAAAAGGCTCCATGACGATGGAAAAATAAGTGGGTATAGGGACACCCCTGTTGGGTGCTATTAGTAATTGGGGTGGTGGTGGTGTGGGGGGGATCAGGAAATTAAGCCGGCCGTAAATACTTTCACTGAAACTGCGCATTGTTTGCAATGACATATATGGTGTTGGGCAAAAAGAGTACAAGCAAAATACATGGAAATATATATAAATCAGAAATGTGCTTATGTGACAAGCCTCCAAATTTTTTCACCGCATTTATAATATTCACTAAACATCATCATGAACTTATTATTGGAATATTATTTCTCAGTGGAAGATCAGTAGAAGTGATTCATGTATCATTCATTTCTGTATAGTCTGCCTCACCCAAAACTATTGCCTAATACAAATTTTAGAAAGTCTTAATTTTTCCCGCATCTGCTTAGATTTGTTTTCCTATTTCTAAAAGTGTTTTCTAAATAAAAATTATTTTGAATGATCCAAGAAAAGCACATTTATTTCCAGATAACATTCCTGGTGTCTAAAAAGGGCCTCAATATTTTGACTTGTGTTTAAAAAGTTAGCACATATGCCTTAAGATGCGGGGGGGGGGGGGGGGGGGGGGGGTCTACATTTCTAGATTTATTTATTTTTGCTGCCAATGTCTGACACCTTCACCTTTCTCTAATGTGTTTACTACTAAGATCATAACGTTACAAACTGGAATGATCTTTTGTAAATGATCTTACTGAATAAGGAGTCTCCAAAATCTTTTCTACTGCAGACGCCTCTATGCTCCTTATTCTCCTACCTCTATTTTCAACACATGGTCAAGTTATTGACTTATGTATTTTTTCATGATTAACCATTAATGAAGTGAATAAGGTGACCTGCAATGCCACAAAGCAGCATGACAAGGGTATTGCTCTCTCTGGATAAAAGAGTACTACTATATTTCACATTCAATTCTTTTAAAGGAAATGTTTACCGTATTTTTCGCCCTATAGGACGCACCGGCATATAAGACGCACCCAATTTTAAAGGTGCAAAATCTAGAAAAAAAAGATTCTGCACCCAACAGTGATCTTCAACCTGCGGACCTCCAGATGTTGCAAAACTACAACTCCCAGCATGCCTGGACAGCCAACGGGCATGCTGGGAGCTGTAGTTTTGCAGCATCTGGAGGTCCGCAGGTTGAAGACCACTGGATAGGAGGTAATACTCACGTGTCCCCGCCGCTCCGGACCCGTCACCACTGCCCTGGATGTCGCTCCATCACTGTCGCCGCGTCCCCGGGGTGTCCCCGACGCTCCAGACGTCTTCTTCCCTGGGATCCACGCTCTCCGTCGCCATCATCACGTCGCTACGCACGCTGCTCCTATTGGATGACGGGACTGCGTGCGCGACGACGTGATGACGTCGAAGGAGAACGCCGCCATGCAGGGGATCCAGGCACGGAGCAGACACCGAGAAGGCAGGTAAGGTCCCTCCCGGTGTCCTGTAAGCTGTTCGGGACGCCCTGATTTCACCCCGGCGGTCCCGAACAGCCCGACTTTTGCTTCAGACGCGGTGGTCAGCTTTGATCGCCCAGTCTGAAGGGTTAATATAGGGCATCATCGCGATCGGTGATATCCTGTATTATCCGCGGGTCCCGGCCATTGATGGCCGCAGGGACCGACCCGATAGGGGTGTATTCGCCGTATAAGACGCACCAACTTCCCCCCCCCCCCCCCCCCCCCAGTTTTGGGGAAGAAAAAGTGCGTCTTATACGGTGAAAAATACGGTATCTGTGCATTTTATTGTATGAAGGATCTAGCCAGACCTATAGTATGTGTACCAGGATGATGCACCTGCAGGACTATAGTCACTGACTGCCAAGCAAAGTCTATTGTAGGGAGCAGCACTGCACTGCTTTGTGAGAAAAAATATTTGCATTTGCAAAGCCTCTTCAAAGCCTCACTACCACAATGACAACACACGAGCAGTCCGTCCGTAATAAGGGCCATCTATAACTATGTACAATATGCAAGAGGGGCAGTATTAGGCCGGGTTCACATGGGTGGAACTTGCGCATCATGTCCACATGGAATATTCTGTATGGACATTCCGATGCTGCAGAGTCCCATTGATTTCAATGGGATTCTGCGGCACTGTTCACACTGCAGAATTTCCGCGACAAGTCTATTTTTTCTGCAGAGTCCACAAGGAAATGCATTTCCGTTTATGAAAGGGTGCATTTCCAAGCTGTCCTAGCGCCCACCAGTTAGTCAAATGTGCGGAATGTCTGCACATTTTCCAACTGTGTGAACAGAGCCTTATAGCCACTTATAGGCCCATCTGTCTGACTCATGGCCTTTCAGGTGCGTGTTTCCTGTTGACCCTGATGATGTGCATGTCACTCAGCCCTTCAGTGAGCAGCCTTGCCCACCCACAAAGGTCTCAGACACCACCAGGCACTACTTCTGCCTATAGCACCTGTTGTTTTAATTCTGCTACTCTGAGCACCCCAACCATTTTAGCACCCGGTTGCACAACTGACAATTTATCTCTGGCTTCCCTGGCAGGTGAATAGACTTCACTTCCTAAAACACAGCTTCACCATCAAACTGTCTTTGCCTTTTTACAGATTCCTCTGGCAGGAAAGAAGACTTCCTTTCGTCCTAAATGTACAGCTTCCCTATCACTCTCTCCAAACGTGAGGGACATAGACTCCTACAAATCCCAACATATGCTTAAAGGGGTACTCTGCCCCTAGACATCATATCCCCTAAGCAAAGGATGGGGGATAAGATGTATGATCGCGGGGGTCCTGCCTCTGGGACCCCCCGCAATCTTGGCTGCGGCACCCCAGACATTCGATTCATGGAGCGAACTTCGATCTGTACCAAATGACTGACGATGTGGGGCAGAGGCTTGTGATGTCACAGTCAAGCCCGCTTGTAACGTCACGGCTACACCCCCCTCAATGCAAGCCTATGGGATGGGGCATGATGGCTGTCATGCCCCCTCCCATAGACTTGCATTGTGGGGGTGTGGCCGAGCCATCACGAGCGGGGCGCGGCCTTGACGTCACGAGCCCATGACGCTGCACCCGATGCTCCAAAAGAGCGCCAGGTGCAGCAGGGAGATTGTGGGGGTCCCCAGCGGTGGGACATCTTATTTCCTATCCTTTGGATAGGGCATAAGATATCTAGAGGCAGAGTACCCCTTTAAGGTGCGTGCCACTCAAAGAGGAGGCACAGTTCAGCCTAATACTAACTAGTTGGCAGCATCATTTCCTTTCAAACTTACAAAGCTATAGGAGATCAATTGGTGGTTTTGGAGGCTACACATACTCCAGAGGGGCCTGAAATAATAAACATAGGTGTAAAATTAAACTAAGTAAGCCAGTTATTATGGTGTTTTATCATGGCATGACTTAGGGGAGGGTACGTGTTCGTCCCAGCCTGATATATTTACTACAATTTTTCCAGACATTGATGTAAATTGTACATAAAATTTACCCCCCCCCCCCCTCATAACTGGTTTCCTTTTATATTTTATGACTCATGGACAACCAAAAATGGAACAGAGACCTGCATCTTTTAATAAAATAGGAACTTACTCCAGCAGAGTAAAATTACTAGGTAAAATGCTGTAAATCTTCCCCATAGTGTTTTCTCAAAGTTTTTATTTTAAATGGTGGCAAAAAACAACATCACCCCAGCTGTGTGCAACGATCCTTGGCAGAAATAAGTGCAGGAGGTATGTTACATGAAAGGGACACTTGGGTAACACCACTCAGCTACATGACCTGCACTTCAGGGACTACTACCCTCATCATACTGCTCCCCTGGTCTTCACGTCTTAAGCAAGGCTTCACAAAGGAGGAGAAAGGCTGTAATATATGGGGTCTGATCTGAGGTCTTTATTACTTTGTGGGGTCTGGTGTCTGTATTTAGCGATTTTTGCTTTAGCGTTTACATTAAAGGGGTACTCCACCCCTAGAAATCTTATCCCCTATCCAAAGGATAGGGGATAAGATGTCAGATCGCCGCGGTCCCGCTGCTGGGGAGCCCTGGGATTGCCGCCGCGGCACCCCGCTGTCATTACTGCACAGAGCGAGTTCGCTCTGTGCGTAATGACGGGCGATACAGGGGAAGGAGCAGCGTGACATCATGGCTCTGCCCCTCGTGACATCATGGCCCGCCCCCTTAATACAAGTCTATGGCAGGGGCGTGACGACTGCCACGCCCCCTCCCATAGACTCGTATTGAAGGGGGCGGACCATGATGTCACCAGGGGCGAAGCTGGGATGTAACGATGCTTCGGCCCCTGTACTGCCCGTCATTACGTGCAGAGCGAACTCGCTCTGTGCAATAATGACAGCGAGGTGCCGCAGCGGCAATCCCGGGGGTCCACAGCAGCGGGACCGCGGCGATTTGACATCTTATCCCCTATCGTTTGGATAGGGGACAAGATGTCTAGGGGCGGAGTACCCCTTTAAGAGGTCTGAAGTCTTATTATTTTTCTGTTACTATAAATGTAGGACTTGGATACAGAAGTGTGGGGTCAAAGAGGTCTTGCAAGAAAACATTGCAGTCATGCCATAGTCAAAGGAGAGAATACCATAAATATATATTGCGTACACATAATGATAAAAATCATGATGAAGACAGATGAGAATATAAAATAGCAAAACCAATGAATAACTTCTAGATGTAATGCGTACTAAAACACTTATATGGGTTTTCAGGTCTTGCTTCTTGCTACATGTGATATTCCGAGAGAAGGTGGTTTTGGAGTAGATTGGTAGTAATGGGAGATGGTTCACCTCTCTGCAAACCCGGTTCAGAGTTCAGTAAGGTCAGCAAGAGGAGTGAGAAAGGAAAACACTGTTACAATATTTTATAAAATGGTTTCTTTTGATGGTCAGTTTTCTAATATGGTCATTCATGTCTATAAATGAGATACATTTCTTGATCTTATCTCTAGGTCAATAAGAAAGCCCCTTTTCAAGGAGACTACTTTTGGCCTACCCAAATTATAATTGAATACAATTAAATTTTTTATTGTGGCTGCCTGATCTTTTTGGGGACTGGACCCATCTGGTAACTCCTCCATCTGTTCCCTTCTCTTCTCTTCCCCCCCCTGGTTTTCTTTTCAGTACTTTTTTTCCAGACCAGAAGTATTCAGTGATCCGGGAGCACTGAACTCTCTTTTTGATATATTAGGTTGAGTACTTGTGGGGTCTGTTCTTGTATATGGGATATTGGGGAAGGTGTGAATATTGGAGGTACATCTTTTTGGAGAGAGAAAGCTGAGAGAGATAGCAGCAAGGACTACTGATCCAAGAAAGCCTTCACAAATCCTATAAAATTCCAAGGCAAGCTGAGCAAAACATTAATCAGTGACCACCTGTCATCTCCAGTGCTGTGTCTAGTTGGTACACTACAAATCCCAGCCACCAGTGAATCTATATATATAAAACTAAATGGGGGGAATTTATCATTGTATATAGAGCTGTTTTGTATCTATTTTTTTGCGCAAAAATATGCACAAGTGTTTTTTTTTCTTTGGCTGGGGAGGGCCAGTAACAATCGTCCTCGCCCACCCTGGTAACGTCAGGCTGTTGCTGCTTGGTTGGTATCTGAAAATAGGGGGAACCCTATGTGTTTTTTTTTTTAAATAAATAAATTTAAAAAACGTGTGTGGTTCCCTCATTTTTTCAGTGTCAGCCTGATACCAACCAAGCAGCAACAGCCTGACGTTACCAGGGTGGGCGAGGACCATTGTTACTGGCCCTCCCCAGCCTAAATAACGCCAGCCTGTTACCGCCTAGGCCCAGGAGCACCATTTTTGATGCTCCGGGCCTGTTGGTACCGGCTCTTCCCGGAACCCCTGTGGCTGTGGGTACCAGGGTAATAATTGGGGGTTAGCGCTAACTGATTTTGTGGCTAACGCTAAGCCCCGGCTTGGTAATGGTTTCCGTCTACAAGACGCTATCCACTACTAAGCCTGAAAATTCAATTATAAAAAACACGACACATTGTAAAAAAAAAATTATTTAAAAAAACACTCCCCCACAGCCCTCGTTATCCCTTTTAACAACATTTAAAAAAAACGCTGTTCATAGTTCATACATTTTTTTGTTTCCACACACCAGCAAAAACGCAAGAAAAAAAACGCAAGAAAAACTGACAAAACATAGGAAAAAGCTGGGACAGTTTTTCTGGCATTTTTGCTGACAGACAAAAAACCTCAATGGAATCCTGGCCTCAAAACAATAGAACAAAATCCTTACGTCCACTTTTCCTGTGAGGTAGAGAAGTAGTGCACGGTAGAGTGAGGGGGGCGTTCTATATTTACACAAGATTTATCAAAGGAGTGCACAACCTTTGTAAATTCTGAGCAAGAGTGTAAATTAGACAAGCAGTGTAAAGGGGTAGATCTGTGTCTACAATAGACAAATAATGATAAATCTCTCCCAAAGTGTGTGTATGTATGTATGTTCTATCATCACGTCCAAACGGCTAAAGATATTAACATGAAACATGGCACACATGTTACTTATATGTCAATAACAAACATAGGATAGATAATTTAACCCTTACTCCCCCCCATTTGCCAGGGTCGGGGTATTTGTTTATAGTATGGGTAAGGGTTATATTACCTATCCTATGTTTGTTATTGATAAGTAACATGTGTGCCATGTTTCATGTTAATATCTTTAGCTGTATGGACGTGATGCTGGAACATACAAGTCTATGGTAAATATATGTTACTGCATAACTTCCAAACGGCCGGAGATATTTCGATAATACTTGGTCACATGTTACTTATATGTCCAATTAAAATATAGGATAGTTAATTTAACCCTTAACTACCCCCATTTGTGAGGGTCGGGGGTTTTGTTTAAAGTCCCATGCAAATTATGGTAAATGTATGTTCCCACATAACTTCCGTACGACTGGAGATATTAAAATTATACCTGGTACACATATTACTTATATGTCAAATTAAAATATATGATAGTTAAATTAACCCTTACCTACACCCTTATATAAAAAATGGCTTTTTGTTTCAAGTCCCATGCAAGTATATGGGACTTCCAGTACCTTACTCCACAAGCTCCGCTCTGCATCTCCTGGTGAGTGTGTCAATCCGGCTTGCAAGCCACACTCCATCTCCCAAAGATCTCACATCTCACTAAGCCCCACCCATTTTATTATCTACCCTTTTTGTGCAACGGTCTGGCTTGCAAATCCCACCCAGTCCCACAAAGCCACGTCCCCTTCTATTTTCAGCTTACAATATCTTCATCACAAATCATGGGATATGAGGTCGATATATGAGGTCAAGATAGGAGGATGGGAAATGAGGTCAAGACAGGAGGATGGGAAATGAGGTCAGGATATGAGGACGGGATATGAGGACGGGATATGAGGATGGGATATGAGGATGGGATATGAGGTTGAGATATGAGGACGGAATATGAGGATGGGATAGGAGGTCTGGATAGGAGGTCGGGATAGGAGGTCGAGATATGGGCTATGAGGTCTGGATATGAGGACGGGATGTGAGGTTGAGATAGGAGGATGGGATAGGAGGTCAGGATATGAGGACGGGAAATGAGGTCAGGATAGGAAGTCGGCATAAGAGGATGGGATATAAGGATGGTATATGAGGTCGGGATATGAAGACGGGATATGAGGTCAAGATAGGAGGATGGAAAATGAGGTCAGGATATGAGGACGGGATATGAGGTTGAGATATGAGGATGGGATAGGAGGTCGGGATAGGAGGTCTGGATAGGAGGTCAAGATAGGAGGTCGAAATATGAGGGTCAACACAACTTCCTAATACACGGGTGCATGCTGCTATGGCAAATGCAAAGTATACAAACACAAAGATTGCAGCGGCACATTATATAAAAAAAAAATGTTTATCAAAAATTCTTTTTTTTTTTTTTTTATCTCAGAATTTTTTTTATCAGAATTTTTTTAAGGCTCTCAGTGCACTTTTTGATCAAAACATGTCCCCCCCATCCACCACAGGATATGAGGTCGGGATAGGAAGTCAGAATATGAAGACGGGATAGGAGGACGGAATATGAGGTCGAGATATGAGGACAGGATAGGAGGTCAGGATATGAGGTCAAGAAATGATGTCGGGAATTGAGGACAGGATGTGAGTTCGGGATATGAGGACAGGATATGGGGTTGGAATATGATAACAATATACGAGGATGGGATATGAAGTCAAAAGCTTCCTCCTTTATTGACTTTCCTCCCCAACAAGGATTAGAAAGTAAAAACCAGGCAATGCTGGGTACTCAGCTAGTAAGCCTATAAAAGCTATCACATTATAAGCAGAGTAAGGCATTGATCAGTTTGCTGACCTCAGACAGTGACCTCCTGTCACCTGCAGTGCTGTGTAGAGTTGGTGCACTACAAATCCTTGCCAGCAGGGAAAGAGCATATTATAAATACCTAGAAAACTAAGCAAACCAGTGGTTTGACCTGTATTTTATATTATAAATTGGCATTAAAATGTGCATTTTTGGGGTTTAATTAAATAAATAGTATTTCTATCTGGGTTTAACATTACTACCCAGTTAAAAGTGTAGATAGTAAATGTGAAAAGCCATCCAAGGCTCAGTTATGTGGGAAGTCTATCAGGCTGAATTTGTTGGAGGGGCTTTGGCTATTTAACATCCATCGGCCCCTCCCTCTGGGCGTATGCTGGGTTGGCGAAATTGCGGGGGTTCTTTCGTTGCGTACGTTGGGTCAGGTGTGTGGTGGTGCAGGTAAGTGCCGGGTGACCGGCAGGTTTCTTTTACTGGGGCCCTGCTCTGTTGCTATTGCTCCCCTCGTTTGGCGGGCAGGCTCCGGCACCCAGCGTGTTATGTAGGCAGCGGTCCGTCGGTGCAGCGTGTGCCCGGGCTGGCCGCAGTGAACACGGCCTCTGGATCCAGCGGCAGCTGGCGGCATGGCAGGCGCGGGGAGACGCGACCCACGTGGGTCTCCCTGTGCCGGCGTCTCACGTGTAACACGGGGCTCTGAACGGGCGGAGTCACAGCATGCCAGTGAGCCGGCGGTATAGCTCCACGGATGGCCAGCAGGTGGCGCTGAAAAAAAAAAAAAAAAATGTGTGTGTGAGGAAATGTGTTAGGCTTACAGAGTGTATTGGTACCATGCAGTAATAAGGGGCTGGCTCATGGTGCACCGGTGTCAGGCCACAGTTCCTGACACATGCACTGTCGCAGACAAGGGGCAGCTTGTAAAGTTAATAATAAGATAATCCATATTACTGTGGCTTCGGTTTAGGGGGGGGGGGGGGTGGTCATGCATATCGAGGTACCGGGTCAGAGGCTTGGGGTAGTCAAGTAATTAGTGGGGTTGGGGTAGTTTCAGGCATAGGGGGGGGGGGCTAGGGGGTGTCAGCATGTATGGGTCAGAGGTGGTAGGTGGTGCGTAAACCATATGGTTAGTACACTGTTAGTTTCTCTTGCAGATTAGGTGGGCTGTATCCAGTTAGGTGGTCGTTACGTTCCTGGTCATTGCAAACTTGGCTACGGTCAGTACCAACCGTACGGCGGTTGTTCATGTTATTTATTCACGTTTCACGGTGGTCATCACTTTCGCTAGCAGACGCTAGTTCACGTCATTTCAGTCAAATGCTTAATACTCCTGTTACATTAGTTAATATTACGCACTGCTGCTGTTACACATAGGCCCTGAATCACTGTATATCTGACTCGACATGTCAGATAGGGTTCAAGGCGTCATTGCTACTGTCACGCATACAGAGCATTTCGTTTACACGGGTAGTGGTCACTGCGATCTTGACTCTTTTTCAAGGGTGACCACTTGCCTGCGGTGGTTGCTGACACGTCTTCAGAGCCATCGCTAGTTAGTTAGAAACGGTGCACACTGTAATCTTGACTCGCAGTCAGGAGGTGTTCACGGTTTAATTATTCAAGACTATACGCGTCATGCACACGTTCTCGGTCAGACACACGGTCAGGCCTCGTTTCAAACTATTCAGGTGGTACTCTGGGTCGCACTGGCACTACGGTCAGCACTCTTGGGTTCGGCCACATTGCACGGGCAGTCTGCAGCTGTAAGCTAACATTAAGTATGTATTCGGTTGTTTGCAGGGTTACAGTCGATTTGCTGTTCGTTTCAGGCGTCTTACTGTTGTGTTAAAGTGGTGGTAAGGTCAGTCAGTACTCAGCAAGGGGGGTAAACGTTTCTCATATCTGGTGACTCACGATTACCGTTTTTTTTCCCCTGCACCCGTTACGGCCCGGACAGGTCATGTCTCACGTGTCAGACATAGATGTCCATCCCTGATACACCAGCTAGAAGCTCCGTGCAAGGGACGCCCTCCTCTGCAGCTTTCAGGGCTTGGACGATCCCCAAGTTGATGGAGGAGTTGCGCAAGAGGGCAATTCCATTTCCAGCAACCGCCCGAAAAGCAGAGTTGTACAAACTCCTCATGGCGGATCAGGGGGCTGGCGACAGTCAGGAGGGGACCTCGGGCCAGTCCACCCTCTCTGAACTGCATGCAATGATGACTTCCATGTTGGGCAGGCTGGATGCTCTGGAGAGAAGGGGCATTCAGGGGCCCCCAGCTCCAGCAGCATTGCAGGCACCAACGCCTACACAGATGTCTGCCCCTGTTCCGGTAGGCAACCCAGGTATGCGCTCTGGGCCACCAAGGGTGTCACCAGTCCATTTTGTCCCAGCGGCCCTGAGAAAGGACATACTGGAAGGGAAGGACATCAATTTGGCGGCCCTGTTGCTATCTGCCTTCGACGTTGAGGACACTAGAACGGTAGCGTGCGCTGACTTATCTGTTGTCCTTAAGAGTAAGGACACCAGGCTGAAACGGAAGCTAAATATCCACGAGTTTGTGATTGCCTTCAGCAAATACAGGGAGGTGATATGCTCAGCCAGGCCGGAGCGCAGAGAGGAGCTCGACCTGTATTTGCTGAGGGTTACTGAATACGCATACAAATACGGTGGTACCCATTTCTACGATTATCATAGAAGTTTCTCAGCCATGGCAGCGGCGGCCTTCAGCCAAGATGGGTACCTCACGGACTGGAGCATCGAAGATTCACATATGTTCTGCAGCCACTTCGCAAATCTCAAATTCCCCGCATGTGCCGCCTGTCAATCAATCACGCATACTACGGCGTGGTGTGTAGGGCTGGCTCAACAGGGCGAGCAGGGCGCCACCAGACCGTCCACTTCCAGGGACAGTTTCAGCAGGTCCGCACCTTCCGTGGATAAGTTGGGCCGTCCAGTACACTATCTCGGAGGCTCACAAATTTGTAACAACTATAACATGTCTTCGTGCAACTTCAGCAATTGCAGGTTATTACACGTCTGCTTCTACTGCTTCAGGGCACATCCGGGCTCTGCAGGTAGGCAGAAAGGGCCAGCATGACTAGGCGGGGTACGTACCCCAGTCCTGGCCGCTCTGCTCGCGGATCACCCGGACCCAGATTGGGTCCAATGGTTGATCAATAGTTTTGATAGAGGCTTCCACGCCGGCATGGTCACACTGCCGCAGGCCACATTTGAATGCGACAATCTGCTGTCTGCCGTAAACGATCCCGCTGTTGTCACTGAATTAATAAGTGCTGAGCTAATGAAAGGTTACATGGCCCCTTGTTAGTTTCTCCATTCAGGTCTTGGAGGGTCAGTCCGGTAGGGGTGGTAACAGGCAAGTTCAATGGGAAAAAGAGACTGATATTTGACTTGTCGGCTCCTCATGGGTCACTTGTCCCCAGTATCAACTCTCTCATTCCATCCAAGGAGTTTAGCATGCATTATTCTTCCATAGACCAGGCTATTCAGGTCATCTTGGCGCTCGGCCCAGGGACTTGGATGGCGAAGGCGGATATCACTGATGCCTTCAAGTTGCTGCCATTGCACAGGGACCAGGGGCAATGGTTTGGGCTCAAATGGCAGGGGGCATATTATTTTGCTTCCAAGTTGACTTTCGGATGCAAGAGCAGCCCGTGGCTGTTTGACCAACTGGCCCAGGCATTGCACTGGCTGCTGGTTAATGTCTCTGGATGCAGCCAGGTCATCCATTACTTGTCTCACCTTTCTGGGAGTAATCCTAGATTCAGTCGCAATGCAAGTCAGCTTGCCCACTGACAAACTCAACCGTATCAGAGACACTATCCACAAGTACACGGTCTCCCAGGTCACGACCAAGGGCGAGTTGCAGAGCTTGCTGGGAATGCTGGCATTTGCTATGCGAGCAATTCCGCAGGGCAGAGCGTTCGTATCCAGAATATTGTCTTTGCTGCATAGTGTCCCGCATCAACACAGTAGGGTTTGGTTAGATTGCCAAGCCCTGGCTGACCTGAACATGTGGGATAGGTTCATGGCACAATGGAATGGGACGGCCATGTTTGTCCCGCCAGCCTCCGAGTTGTCCCCCAAGATCTGCACCGATGCGTCATCTTCCACCGGTTATGGTGCAGTGTGGGGCGGCAGGTGGATGGCGGGCCAATGGTCCAAGCAGGTATTGGCTCTGGCAGGCTTCAGCAGCACTTCGGCACTTTTTGAGGTTTTCCCCATTGTAGCAGCTGCAGTGACATGGGGCGACAAGTGGTCAGGGCAGATGGTGGAGTTTCAGTGTGACAATCAGGCGACAGTGGCCATAGTCAGCAAGGGCAGTTCCAGGCATGCTACTGTCATGTCATTCATGCGCAGGCTAGTCTGGGTGTCCTTACAACACAACTTCAATTTTGTAGCCAGACACATACCGGGGGTAGACAACACGGCCGCAGATGCTCTGTCCAGGGCTAATTTCCGTCTCTTTTCACAGGTGGCTCCGCAAGCAGACGCAGTAGGAACACAACCCCCTTGCCTAGCACAATTAATCTTGGACTGAATTATTACACACAGGTGGCTCGGGAGTTAATGTCGGACGCCTTAGCCCCCAATACCAGAAAGGCCTATCATGCAGCACACGACACTTTCAGGTCATATCTGTCGCAACATAGCATCCCCTTTTCTTACGACACCACTATCATTCTATCTTTCATCGGTTTCTGCCACTCTTCTCTGCACCTGTCTCATAGCACTATTAAATCTTACCTTTCGGGCATTCAGCATTTCATTTCTTTATTCCACCCAGACAGGCTATCTATCCTATCATCTCAGGCTGTCAAGGCTGCGCTCAGAGGGGTGGTGGCTCGTAGCGCCACAGCGCCACCTCTCAGGAAACCGATCAGCGTGGAGCTGTTCCGAGCCATGTCTGACGCATTAGCCAATAACCCGTTTGGCTTCGAGCGCAGTCTGATAATCAAATCTGCCATTTATCTAGCCTTTTATGGCTTCCTCCGGCCGGGTGAATTTTCATGTGTCAGGCGGGGAGCGACACATCCACAGAAGGCTCATTTAAGGTGGCAGGGTTCTTGGTTCGAAGTTTCACTGTCTGTCACGAAAACTTGCAGGTGGGGGGCGGTGGTTAAGTATTTTCCTTCAGGCAACAACTGGTGCCCAGTGGCGGTGTTGGCACAACTGGTTGAGTTCCTCCATGATAAGCCTCCGGAGTCGCCTCTGTTGCCTTTCGGTGGGGGTGCTCTTACCACTTCTCTTTTCACATCGCATGTCCGCACGCTGCTTGGCAATTTAGGACACAACCCCAGAGAGTTCTCAGGTCACTCATTCCGCATAGGAGCAGCATCTCATGTGGTGCCTGTACATGTCATCCAGAAGTTGGGGAGGTGGCGTTCTGATGCATATACCACTTATGTCCCAGATCCCTCAAGGGAAATGGCAGAGGCATTTCAATTTTTGGCATTATAAATAAATGATACTTAATTACCCTAACTGGTGGTGTATTTTTGCCCTCTATAGGCGGACCCTCGACGCGGTTTTCAGGCACACCTCAACCGCTGTTCTATGTTATAAGTAGAGTTTTGTGTTAGGTCTTGGTAAATCTAGTTTCTTGCAGGTGGCCTTGGCAGGAGATAACAGGTAAGCTCATGCACGGTGCAAAGTCCTGACCACAAGTGGGAAGCCTATCAGGCTGAATTTGTGGGAGGGGCTTTGGCTATTTAACATCCATCGGCCCCTCCCTCTGGGCGTATGCTGGGTTGGCGAAACCCACCCTCCTCACCCTTTTCTTCATCACCATACATAAGGGAATGCCCTCTATAGGCGGACCCTCGACGCGGTTTTCAGGCACACCTCAACCGCTGTTCTGTGTTATAAGTAGAGTTTTGTGTTAGGTCTTGGTAAATCTAGTTTCTTGCAGGTGGCCTTGGCAGGAGATAACAGGTAAGCCCATGCACAATGCAAAGTCCTGACCACAAGTGTATTTTATCTACAGTTATATGACATGTCTTTGCTTCTCCCCCTAGTGCTAAGCAGAAATATATCATTACTAGCCGCAAGAAGGAGTCCTATACATAGACAACCCCCCATGATCCCAAAAAAGGAAGAATTGTGTATAATTTTTTTAACATTTTCCAAATTTCCAGGTTATTCAATATCTTGTGGCAACTCCCAAAACAGGAGAATTTTGTACAAATGATGTAACACCGATAATATTTGAAATGAACACAAAAAGTCCAGTGCTTTCTTAGAATGCCAATAAAATCCTTGATTTTTTTTCATGGCTGCATGGTAGAGAGCAGTACAGAAGATCAGTGTCCGGTTTCAAGTGTCTGAGACACTCTTAGTCATATGGAAAAATCTTGTTCAAATGGAAGTATGGATGTTCTTGTCTGAAAGGACAATACTCTTGGCTTCAGTTCTCATTTTTATGGTAACTGAATCTTTATGGCAACAGGCAACAAACAAGTCATGCATTTCTCTTTCGCTTGATGCTAACCTTCACCTGGACACAATAATGATAAAGAAGATAATAATTAGAGATGAGCGAATCGAAGCTGACGAACCTGAATCCATTACAAATTTCATGAAATATTCGATTCACAACAAATGCGAATATTGCTGCTATTCTATTGCGCGAATCACTTCATTAAACTCCATTTACTGCGGTCCAGGCTCCAGGGGATCTAAAATGGTGGATCCAGATGTGAGGACATGGGGCAGGGAACACTGGGAAGGTGGGCAGGCAGGTAGGGTGGGATGACCTTGAATCACATGCAGGATGCAGCCTATCAGCAGCCAGTTACGCCTGTGGTGTCACAGCCATATATATTCGGCAGCAATTTTGCGGCTTGTCATATCATTCATTACACTGCATACAGATACGACGGACATCGCTGTGCGTGAGTTACACAGAAGAGCTCATTCCAGCAGCTTTTCACATCCTAGTCACAACAACCCCAACCCCAAATGCAGTTGTGCATTTATGCTGGGGGAGCAGAACCTGCACTTGTGGTCCATTGTTAGGGGCAATCCCCTACATAAAATGCATACAATGGGGGATGCCTGCAGCAGGCCACAAGTGCCACAATGGCATCCCACACAAGATAAACAGTGTGGATGTGTAACATTTAGAATAATACAATACAAGAATTTAGGTGCACTACTGTGGTAGATGTGAACAATGACATTGGCTAACCCTCAAACTGATGTTAACATTGAGATATTAGCCAGTATATCCTTATATGAAGGACATACCTGAGCCCGCACACCAATGCCAAGTTACATCCAACATCCTAGTCACATCAGCATTCTGGTGGATAGAGAGCAGTGTTATTTTCACTGAAAATATTTTTTACTGCAGCCATTAAGCTCCCAGTCACTTTCTTCAGCATTGTTTTACAGAGAGGGGCAGATAGCTGTGTGTTGCCTCATACATTTCAACAAGCTGCCTCAACTTCATAAACCTTAGCAGAGGAGGCAGGAATAATTTTCCAGCGCAATTCTGTGTCTTTGTTCCACAACAAATCATCTCTTGGGTATACTAGTCTGAAGACAGTATAATACCCAGCAGTCCATCCCCAATGGTCTTTGACAGAGTAAAATTTTGTGTTTGGTACACAGCTTTTTTTGTGCTGCAGCACTGTTGTGTTCTGCTGGTGTGCAAAAAAACATTTTTTTTAAGACTACTGTACTACATTTTTCTGCTTTTCATACCACATAAGTACATCTAAGTAGTGTATTTTTTTGTACCTGTTAATCTGTCAAGAGCCTAAATACTGTGAAAGTCCAAGCAAAAGTAATTACTGGCTGTGTTTTACTCAAATAATTTATGAAGCATACAGTAGCGCATTTCTGCCCTCATCAGTGCATACCACATACCTACCTCTAAGTAGTGTACTATTTTGTACCTGTTAATCTGTTAAGGGCCTACATACTGTGAAAGAACAGCCAAAAGTATTCACCGGCTGGTGTTTTACACCAATACGTTTATTAAGCGTACTGTAGCGCATTTTTCTTCCCTCATAAGTGCATACCTACCTCTAAGTAGTGTACTATTTTAAACCTGTTAATCCATCAAGGGCCTAGATAATGTGAAAGTCCAGACAAAAGTACTCACTGGCTTGTGTTTTCACTCAGATACTTTTTAAAGTGTACTGTAGTGCATTTTTCTGCCCTTATAAGTGCATACCACATACCTACATCTAAGTAGTTTACTATTTTGTATCTGTTAATCCTTCAAGGGCCTACATACCGTGAAAGTCCAGGCAAAAGTACACACCTGCTGCTGTTCTAGACAAATACTGTTTTAAGCGTTGTGAAGTGTTTTGTACTCCCCTCATAAACGCACTAAGTATGTCACACAGAAAAGTGCCAGGAGGTGCACAGAGGAGTCGCAGAGGCCTAAATTCATCAGGCAGAGGTCGCAGCAGACTATGGGCGAGTGGCAGCAGGAGTCGCAGCGAGAGGCCTGAGCTCCCTATATATGCTAGCGGTCGTGTCTCGACCAGCAACCCATCTGCCATCATCAATTGGTTAACACGCTCATCCACTTCACCACAAGTGACATCTGAAACCCCCATTCAACAGTCAGTGGGTTCCTCAGACACAACCCTAAGTTGGCATGGCCTGGGAGCAGTCCCTGTCTTCCCATTGCCTCTGTCCTATGCTGTTCCCTCCCCTATAGAAGTAACTGATTCTGTGGGTTCAGCTCCACTATTCACTGAGGATGATCTAATAGAGGACAGTCAGCAGCTACTGCCCAGCCAACAAGTGGAGGAGACTTCCGCCGCTTCCTCAGCTAGGCAGACAAGTAGTGATGAGGAGAGTGACGTGGGAGACGGTCTTGCCAGGGTTCAGGGTCCTGAAGCAGACAATGCTGAGGAACCTGAGGAGGACATGAGTGACGTGCAGACGCTTGTTGATGATGATGATGATGAAGGCGATCGTAATTGGGAGTGGGGTGCAGAAGGGGCTTCATCATCATCAGGAGAAGAGAGTTGCAGGTTGCCAGTGAGGCAGCAGCTGAGCCAGCAAGGTGGTAGCATGGTTGGCAGAGTCAGCATGGTGGCAGAAGTGGAAATTCTGGAGCAAAACCTGCCCGGGGGAGACCATGTGCTCTGTGGCAGCCTACCTTCCTGGGAGGTAGTGGAACAGGGGTTTCTGAAGACTGTGGCAGTAGCAGTTAATTAGTGCAGACTGTTGGTGGGAAAATCAGCAACTCTGCGGTGTGGTAGTTTTTCATCAAGCATCGGGAGGAGGTTCACATAGTGACATGCAAGATATGTTGGCAGAAGGTGAAGCGTGGCCAGGGTCCCAATGTTGGTGCCACGGCCCTGCGTCAACATATGCTTCGCCACCATAAAGCAGCCTGGGAGAACCGTGGCTCTGATGTAGTGGTCTAGCCTGCTGCATCACCCAGTGGCACGCCGCTCCCTCCTTCAGTCATACCCTCATTCTGTTGCTCCAGATGTTCTTGCTCCTCCTACTTTTAGTCAGCCATTCCGCCAACAATCCATCGACGAAGCCATGTCCAAGAGACAACAGTATGCGCCCACTCATCCAATGGTGCAGAAGCTGAATGTGCTCCTGTCCAAGCTGCTGGAGCTACAGACCCTCCCTTTTCAAGTGGTGGACTCTACACCTTTCAGAGAACTGATGGCTTGTGCCGAGACGAGGTGGAGAGTGCCAAGCCATCATTTCTTTGCGAAGAATGCAGTACCATCCCTGCACAATTTTGTGGAAGAGAAGATAGTCCAGTCCTTGAGCCTGTTGGTGTATACCAAAGTGCACAGCAGCGCCGACGTCTGGAGCTGTAACTATGGTCAGGGACAATACATGTCCTTTACGGTTCACTGGGTGAATATGGTTACTGCACGACCACAACACCAACTTGGACAGGTCACGCCGCTTCCTCCTCCACGCTCTCAGGCCATTGGTCCTGTGACAGTGTGCGACTCTGCCTCCTTGTCCTCCACCGTGTCCTCAGCCTCCACTGCCCAGACAAGTCTCAGTGCCCCTCCAGCATACCATGTGTGCAGGGCACGGCGGTGTCACGCTGTTCTTTACATGGTTTGCCTTTGCGAAATGAGTCACACAGAAGAAGATCTGCGAAAAGTCATTCGTAAAAGAAATCGGAGAATGGCTTTCCTCACGAAAACTTGAAATCGGAACCATGGTGATTGACAGCGGGAAGAATATCTTGCATGCGCTGAGACTGGAAAGGCTGAGCCATGCGCCCTGCATGGCACAAGTGTTCAATCTGGTTGTGAAGCAGTTCCTGAAGTGTTTTACCCTCATTTGAAAGACATCCTAACAATGGGAAGGAAAATTTGCATGCACTTCAGCCACTCGTATACCGCAAAGCACACCCTTCTTGAGCTGGAGTATCAGAACGGTATTACCCAACTGATTTGTGACGTTGCCACACGTTGGAATTCCACCCTCCATATGTTGGACCGACTGTACGAACAGAGAAAAGCCATCACTGATTTCTTGATGATCCAAGCGGATAGTGGTAGTCCCCTGTGTAACTTCAATGTGAACCAGTGGCAGCTCATATATGACACCTGCCGTTTGCTCAGGCCCTTTGAGGAAGCCACATTATTAGTAAGTTGCCAGGATATTGGGATGAACAACGTTTTTTTCTTTCTCATTCAGCCACTATATGGTCTCTTCTCATGCTTCAGCCACCTCCAGGCTGTCTCATGCAGCTACTATATGGTCTCTTCTCATGCTTCAGCCAACTCAAGGCTGTGTCATTCAGCCACTATATGGTCTCCACTGCTTCATTTCTTACAACATGTGTTGGAAAGGATGGCTGGTCAGGGCACTGGAGACGTTGCACCTACATCTCATGGCCACATGAGCCCTGTGAGGGCTGAACTGGAGGAGGAATAGTAGGGGGAGGGGCACAGTAGAGCACAGTTTAGGTTTCGCCAAATGGCCGTTTTTTCTAGTAATCTGACAGGAGAGGAGGAGCAGCCAAAGGTGCTAGAGGGTTATGAGGAAGGCAAGACAGGACCCAGACACACCGTAGCAGTATGCAGTAGAGATGGAGGCAGGGAGTCCCTCCGAGTCACTTGCACAAATGGCACGATGCATGCTCACTTGCTTGTGTAGTGACAGCTGAATTGTCACCATTCGGCAGTGGGATGACTTCTGTCTCTCCACCTCATTGGACCCTCTCCACCTCATTGGACCCTCACCTGGCACAAAATTGGGGCCTTTTTTACACCCACTGAGAGGGAGGACAAAGTGACCTACTACAGAGGCATCAGCGCCATCGTCCATCCTCTCGCAGGTCTGAATCGGGGGGCCCCTGCGCTGACCTTCCACTTCCATGGCTGCTGGGGAGGGGTGGGGTGGCAGGAGCAGTACCAGCTCCATCATCAGCAGCCTGAGTCTCATCGCTGATGAGTAGCTTTCTTCACCCGCTTAGTGAAGCAACTCATCAGCAGCAGGTACACCTGAAGCAGGACCTGAACCAGCAGGTGGTGGCATACCTTGACATGCCCATGCCAACACACCTTGAAGATCTGCTGGTCTTCTGGTCAGCCAAAGTTGATTTGTGGCCACAACTAGCAGAGTTTGCCCTGGAAAAGCTGTCCTGCCCTGCCAGTAGTGTGCCATCAGAGGGGGTGTTTAGTGCAGCGGGGGCCATAGTCACCCCAAGGAGAACTCATCTGTCTACAAACAAATGTGGAGAGACTGACCTTTGTGAAGATGAATCAGGCATGGATCAGCCAGGATTTCCAATCACCAATGCCTGATGCTTGAGAGTAGATTGACCATGGTGCCACACCAACACTTCACAAATATGGATAGTGCCAAACAGATTTAAGGCGCTGCTCCCCAGTTACAAACATTCCTCTGCAACAGACCTTTTTTAACCCACCTTCGTCACTCGGTACTGGTATTGCCACCCACCGCACCACTCTGTCACCGGGACACTTTCAAGACTCCTAATGCTGCTGCTGCCACCTCCAGGCTTTCTCATTCAGCCACTATATGGTCTCTTCTCATGCTTCAGCCACCTCCAGGCTGTCTCATGCAGCTACTATATGGTCTCTTCTCATGCTTCAGCCAACTCAAAGTTGTGTCATTTAGCCACTATATGGTCTCCTCATGCTTCAGCCACCTCCAGGCTGTGCCATTCAGCTAACATGTGGTTTTCTGATGCTTCAGCCAGCTCCAGTCTGTGTCATTCAGCAACTACATGGTTTAGTGATACTGCTGGGCCTAGGACATTACCTATATTTGTTTATGGTAGCACTAGCTACCATACATCTTCAATGAAAATTTCAAAATTCATCTTTTATTTTTTAGAGATTTTGAGGCCCTATTGTCTCCTCACTTTTTAATCTTAGGGATTGTGAAGCCCTAGTGTCTACTCATGCTGCTGCCAACTCCAGGTTGTCCCATTCAGACACTATATGGTCTCCTCATGTTTCAGCCAACTCCAGGCTGTGTCATTCAACCAATTTATGGTTTACTGATGCTGCTGGGCCTGGGTCTGGTCCTAAAAAGTTTTTATGGTAGCACTAGCTACCCCAAATCTTCAATTTAAATTTCAAAATTCATATTTTAATCTTAGGGATTGTGAAGCCCTAGTCATTCCTAATGCTGCTTCCAAATCCAGGCTGTGCCATTCAGGCACTATATGGCCTCCTCATGCTTCAGCCACATCTAAGCTGTGTCATTCAGCCACTATATGGTCTCCTCATGCTGCCAACACCTCCACGCTGTGTCATTCAGCCACTATATGGTCTCCTCATGCTTCAGCCACATGGTCTCCTCATGCTGCCAACACCTCCACGCTGTATCATTTAGCCACTGTATGGTCTCTTCATGCTGCCAACACCTCCACGCGGTTTCATTCAGCCACTATATGGTCTCCTCATGCTGCCAACACCTCAACGCTGTGTCATTCAGCCACTATATGGTCTCCTCATACTGATGCCACTTCCAGGCTCTGTCATTGTGCCGCTCTGTGGCAGTGATTCTAAAAGCGATGCCTGTAATCTGCATGTCATCCTGAATAACAGTATTATTTCACTACCCCAACAAACTCCATATGCATGTTAGAACAATGCAAAGTGTTCTACACCCTTATTGTAGTCCAGAAATAGCCATTTTTAATATAGATTTGCCGTGAATAAATTTGTATCAAACCAAATTCTTTTGGAAAAATTCAGAGAATCGGCCGAATAAAAATTTTCTAAAGTTCGCTCATCTCTAACTAATAATAATAATATTTATTTATTTCTAAAGTACTAACTTATTCAACAGCACTTTGTTTTTCATTCTCTCTCTCTCTCTCTCTCTCTCTCTCTCTCTCTCTCTCTCTCTCTATATATATATATATATATATACCGTATTTATCGTGGCATAACACGCACCGGCCTATAACACGCACCCTCATTTTTCCAAGGAAATTTTGGTAAAAACTTTTTTTTACCAAAATATCCTTGGAAAAATGAGGGTGCGTGTGTGTGCTGGTGTACCTTGATAAACTGTTTCTGGCGGCTTCTGCAGTTCAATCATTTAAACCAAGTGCTTTAAATCATTGACGTGCAGTGGCTTCTGTGGGGCCAGAGTGCTGCTGCTCTATTCCCTCCCGTCCCGGGTTTTATAGTTAAATATCCCACCGCCGCCATGGCACAATTCCCTCCCCGTTCCCGGTTTTATAGTTAAATATCCCACTGCCGCCATGGCACAATTCCCTCCCCGTCCCCGTTTTATAGTTAAATATCCCGCTGCCACCACTGCCCAATTCCCTCCCCGTCCCGGGTTTTATAGTTACATGTACCCTAGGGACTGCGGTTCTTCATGCTCCGGCGGTCTCCTGACCTGTCACTGTGCGCCGCGCACTGACTGACGAGTGATGTCGCGTTGAGGACGTCACTCGTCATTGCGCAGCGCACAGTGACAGATCAGGAGACCACCGGAGCATGAAGGACAGCAGTCCCTGGGCACATGTAACTATAAAACCGGGGACGGGGAGGGAATTGGGCAGTGGCGGCGGCGGGATATTTAACTATAAAACCAGGGACTGGGAGGAAATTGGGCAATGGCGGCGGCGGGACATATAACTATAAAACCGGAGACGAGAAGGGAATCGGGCAGTGGCAGTGGGACTCTGGCCAGGCAGAAGCTGCTGCAGTACAATGATTTAAAGCGCCCGCTCTTTAAACTGAATCATTGAACTGCAGCAGCTTTTGCGTGGTCACAAACAGTCTATCGGCGTATAACACGCAGATAGATTTTAGGCTAAAAATTTTAGCATAAAAAATGCGTGTTATAGGCCGATAAATACGGTATATATATATATATATATATATATATATATATATATATACTTTTTTGGCTTCTCTATAGAATTTATGGTAAAATGAGTGACGTCATAAAAAAATTACAAATGGTCGCGCTAAAATCAAGCCATTCTATGGCCCTGTAGGTGAAAGCTTGAAAGATTAATTGCTATTAACCTCTTAAGGACCCAGGACGTATGAGTACATCCTGGGTCCCGGTCCTGCGATATAACGCGGGGTCACACGGTGACCCCGCATCATATCGCGGCAGGCCCGGCGTCATAGTGAAGCCGGGACCCGCCTCTAATAGCGTGCAGCACTGATCGCGGTGCCGCACGCTATTAACCCTTTAACCGCGCGCTCAAAGCTGAGCAACGCAGCTAAAAGTGAAAGTAAAAAGTGCCGGTTAGCTCAGGGAGCTGTTCGGGATCGCCGCGGTATAATCGCGGCATCCCGAACAGCTGTAGCACAGGAGGAAGGTCTCTTACCTTCCTTCCTGCAGTCCGATCGCCGATTGAATGCTTCAAACCTGAGATCCAGGCTTGAGCATTCAATCGTCGAAAACACTGATTGATCCATTCCTATGGAGATGAATCAATCAGTCTTAAAGATCAGTTAATGCAATGTTATAGCCCCCTATAGGAGCTATAATATTGCATTAAAAAAGTGTAAAAAAATCATTAACCCTTTCAATTATCCCTTCCCCTAATAAAAGTTTGAATCACCCGGCATTTCCAAGAATAAAAAAAAACACAGTGTAAATAAAAATAAACATACGTGGTATCACCACGTGCGTAAATGTCCGATTTATAAAAATATACTGCTTTTTAAACCGCACGTTCAATGGCGTACGCGCAAAAAAATTCCAAAGTCCAAAATAGCGCATTTTTTATCACTTTTTATACCACAAAAAAGTGATTAAAAAGGGATCAAAAAGTCTGATCAGAACAAAAATGGTACGTCTAAAAACTTGAGATCACGGCACAAAAAATTAGCCCTCAAAGCGCCCTGAAAACAGAAAAATAAAAAAGTTATAGGGGTCAGAAGATGACCATTTTAAATGTATAAATTTTCCTGCATGTATTCATGATTTTTTTCTGAAGTGATACAAAATCAAACCTATACAAGTCGGGTATCATTTTAACCGTATGGACCTACAGAATAAATATATGGTATCATTTTTGCCGAAAAATGTACTGCGTAAAAACGGAAGCCCCCCAAATCTTACAAAATAGTGTTTTTTCATCAATTTTGTCGCACATTGATTTTTTTTCCCGTTTCACCGTAGATTTTTGGGTAAAATTACTGTCATTACAAAATTAGTGACGCAAAAAATAAGCCATCATATAGAAATTTTGGTGAAAATTTTAAAGAGTTATGATTTTTTAAAGTTAAGGAGGAAAAATTGAAAATGAAAAAATGGAAAAAGCCCGGGTCCTTAAGGGGTTAAAAGGCGAGAAGGAAAAAACAAAAGTGCAAAAATGTTAAATTACTGCATCCTCTAAGGATAAAGACATGGCAGCCACCTGGCTTTGTGCATGTCCAGCTCTACAGTATTCCTCCTACCCGAACAAGTCTTTTTATCCAGCCCAGGCATCTTTTATAATGTATTAAGCATTAGTCACACCTATAAACTGGTTTCTCTTAATAACAAAAACTACTGTATAGTGTAAGATTTATAAAAAGCCTTTGTACTGAAACTTTTCTATTAAGTTAAATAAAAAATATTAAATTAAAAAAAAAGTTATGTCACATTAACTGGTAGGGGTGAAAAATGAGTATTAGATAGGGGGGACCGCCCCAAACTGAATCTTTGCCCTAGGTAAAGAAAAACCTAGCTACACCCCTGATAACATCTAGGGATGGGATGTGATATTGCAAGCCGGCAAAATGTATTCTTGCTTTAAATACATCTGCAGAAGTTGATATATTTGTTTCACACATTACATCATCTATTCAAAATGGCTTCAGTTAGGGGTGTTGACTGAGTATAAATTATCTCTAAACATTACATACTATATAACCAAGGTCATAAATATTTATACTGGAAAGACACCAACATTCTTTTTGGAATGAGACCAAGGAGGCTCCTTAGAGGGATATGATAAACCTTCCCATAGTGGTTTTGTGGTTTCCTCAATCTTCTGTCACAAAGAGAGGGAGCTGAACTTTGTGTTTTTCTTAACCTCCAAGTGTGATGATAAATCTTCCCGCGATTGTAATGTTTACATTATGCATGTGTATTAGACTGTGCTCATACATAAACCGAGAAGTCATAAATATGTGTTCAAATAGGTTGTGCTTTATGTGTTTACTGAGATTCTAGCCATGCGTTGAGAGACATCTTATCATTTCTATGGAGAGAAAGTTTAGAATTCAGCCTTTTATTTATTCTTTATTAAACTAACAATGATTAAAGTGGTTGAGCTATTTTATTGTAACATTAAAGGAGTACTCCGCCCCTAGACATCTTATCCCCTATCCAAAGTACAGGGGATAAAATGTCTGATCGCGGGGGTCCTGCCACTGGAAACCCCTGCAATCTCAACTGCGGTACCCCAGACATCTGGTGCACTGGTGATGTGGGGCGGAGCCTCATGACGTCACAGCCATGCCCCCCACAATGTATGTCTATGGAAGGGGGCGTGACACCCCCTCCCATAGACTTGCATTTAGGGGGCATGGCTGTGACGTCACGAGCGGGGTGCGGCTGTGACGTCACGAGCCTCCAGTGCTGAACACGACGCTCGTGGATCAGACATCTTATGCCCTATCCTTTGGCATATCTGCTTTAGGTAATAGTTTTTCCAATGTATTAACAAATCTGAAACACTTTTTCTCATAATTCCGTGTTGTTTCTTAATATTTATGAATAAATGACTAGTGACTTACCTCCAGCTCGTACTATCCAATTGTTACTGGATTCATAACTTCCTATGACATAAAACAGAGAAACTGCACAACAAAAAGTTCTAAGAAACAACGCTTGCCAACTATTTAATGATGAACACAGGTGTTTACTAAAATAGACATATCAGGAGTATTGGTATGTCCTCTTTAACCTCATAAATCCCAATTATCATGCTTTTAGGTTCAGAATTTGGAGAAGGGTCTTATTTCTATTCTTTTTAAGTTTTAAGTAGCATATGTGATAAGAATAGGGACACTTTTGTGTGACTGGTGTTATTCTGACTAATTTCTATTCTTTTTGCACAAGTCTTAAGTAGCATATGCGATAGGAATAGAGACAGTTTTATATGACTGGTGTTATTCTGACCGCTCCATATGTTTGGCTTTCCCAGACACATCCTTATCTGTCTGATATAAATGGCTGCAGCTAGTGAAGTGACTGATAATAGTATTATTCTGATCTTTTATTCTTTTTTTCTTCTTCAAATAAACGCTTTATGAAATAAAAATAAGATTGATGTATATACTGTTGTGGATACCATTTAGAATGATAAATATGCATGAAATATATATATATATATATATATATATATATATATATATATATACGCAGAACAGGGTACTGAACTTTTAGTTAGGGACTGATATCTAAGTCCTGCATCATATAATGGTCCTAGCTGCATGCTAAAGCCCAAATCACACCTAGCGGCCTCACTTCCATGCAAGAAAGAGGCACTGGCTGTTGCAGAAAATGATTACTACCTTAAAGGGGTACTCCAGTGGAAAACTATAATTTTTTTTTTTTAATCAACTGGTGTCCAAGAGTTAAACAGATTTGTAAATTACTTCTATTTAAAAATCTAAATAATTCCAGTACTTATCAGCTGCTGTATTTTCCAGAGGAAGTTGTATAGTTATTTTCTGTCGGACCAAAGTGCTTTCTGCTGCCACATCTGTCCATGTCAGGAACTGTCCAGGGTAGGAGAAAATCCCCATAGCAAACCTATCCAGCTCTGAACAGTTCCTGACATGGACAGAGGTGTTAGCAGAGAGCACTGCAGCAAACTGCGGCTGATACGTACTGGAAGGGTTAAGATTTTTAAATAGAAGTAATTTACAAATCTGTAATTTACATTTTTCATGTATATGGACTACCACTATTTTTTTGGGATATTTGTGGGACCTCTAATAGTTCAATTTATAGCATTTTCTAATAGACCGTTAGGTGCCATTGCCACTATCTTTTTCTACTTTATATTATTAAGTTACAAATCTGTTTAACTTTCTGGCACCAGTTGATTCAAATTTTTTCCCCCCACCGGAGTATCCCTTTAATAGTAAGTCACAGGGTAAAACAAGATACTATAGTGTGTAGGGTGTAAAGCTTAATCTTTCTGTATGACCAGAACAATGTTAAGGATATACTGGGAGATGTAGCTTCAAGAACTAGAAAGGTGCCAGCCATCATCTCACCACAAATCATACAAGGACGACAGCACATATCAGATGCACCCCTTAATCTTGTCACATACTGTACCCTAAATACAATTCTGCCACATGCTGTGACCCCTAAATATAATATTGCTACTCACTGTGCCCTGAGCTGAGTAATTATGCCACTGTACCCCTGACACAATAAATTATGTCATAGGGGAAGTGCCCATTATGAACTGTGCCACTGCCCCATAATGATCTGTGCCACTTCCCCCCTAATGACCTTTGCCATGGTCCCAATAATAAACTGTGCCCCTGTTGATGGATGCCCCCATGTGTCCTCCCTGTTGTGGTGGCCCCAAACAGAAGTGGCCCTTCTGTAAACTGTTGGTCCTATCAGGTGGCCTACACACTCCTCAGGACTCTCATCATTCCTTCTCTGATATAAAGAGTTAATGTCTTATAGTCATGTTAATGTGCCTTTAAATGTTTTTACTAAGTCTTATGTAACCAGGGAAGGTGTCAAGGACCAGTTGACTTGTGGGTGACCTATAGGAGCACTCCAAGTTGCTCCCTTATATAGCAGGGAGGAGCTAGCTTAGTCAAGTTAAGAAGAGTCTGAGGAGCAGTACAGTCAAGACTTGAGAGTGTCTGGTTTCCTGAGGGAGACCAAGGCCTAACCACGCAGCCACGCTTCCATCAACAGTGAACCCCCTTCAGGTGAAAGTCAAAGCCTGGTAAGCAAATACAGGGGAGAAGTCTAGTCAGCATAATCAAGTCTGTCAAGGCTAAAGTCAGCGTGGGACTGCATAATTGAGTCCAATTCCACTACAAGTCTCCTAAAGTTACTGGTCATCTCTTTGGGCCTACACTGAGCTGTAAAGACTATTCCATTTGTCTGCATCAGTAAAGCTGCCATTGCTCCTTAACCTTGCATCGGAATAATTATTTGCCCCGCACCTGGTCCAGAAACCAGCGGCATACCCTGGATGGTGTAGAGGGTAACCACGACCTGGTGTCACGAATACCAAGGGTTAATAACATCAGCCCTAAGGGTAATAACATCTGTCCTTCATCACACCCTCACCACACTGTAATTTGGCCCTGTATATAGATGTTATACAACACTTAAAGGTCATTTATTTTAAATATCAACTTCTCAAAATTTCCATTTTTTACACTAACATGTTCTTGTAGCCCCATTTTTTTTTCATTTTTACAAGGGGTAGAAGGAGAAAAAGGCCCCCAAAATGTGTAGCCCATTTTCTCTACCTCACATGTGGATGTAAGGAGTGACAATGGGCTTTTGGAGGGGGGGGGGGGGGGGTTAGGTCGCATGTTGGAGGCCCCCATGGTGCCAAGACAGAAAAAAAGAAAAAAAAAACACATGGCACACTATTTGGGAAACTACACCCCTCAAGGAACATAACAAGGGGTATAGTGAGCCTTTACATCCCCCAATGTTTGACGAATTTTTGCTAAAGTTGGACATGAAAAAGAAAAATTAGATTTTTTGTAGTTATGCAACAGCTGAAGACAAACAACTACAACTCCCAGCATGCCCAGACAGCCGATTTCTGTCCGTGCATGCTGGAAATTGTAGTTTTGCAAGATCTGGAGGGCCACAGTTTAGAGACCACTGCAGAGTGGTCTCCAAACTGTGGCCCTCCAGAGGTTGCTAGGCAGCCAGCCACTCACCAAGGATCACCGCTGCCGCCGCCACCCAAATCACACCACCGCTTCTGCTGCCACCCGGATGACGCTGCCGATGGTAAGCCACCTCCGCCCCTGCTGCTACCAGTGTTTCTCCGCTATGCCCGGACTATCATGGGTGGACATAGCGTGGGAACTGAAATGTAATCGCCCGCCCCGATCTGGGATTGGTCGGTCGCTCCTGAACGACCAATTGCAGGGATAGGAGGGATGGCACCACTGCACCTTACTCCTATGCTTCAGGGTGATCATTGCTGTCTTGGACAGCACCGATTACCCTTATTTTCTGGGCCATCGGATCACCAGAGACCCGATTGGCCCAGAAAAATTGTGATTCGCCGGTCAGAATTGGCAAATAACAGCAATCACTGTTATTGGGTGGTATCTCAGGACCCCTCTAGGCAATGTGCTGGCTGCTGATAAATATCAGCAGTCATCCCATTCTGATCATCGCCTGGTGAGCAGCGGTGATCGGACATACCAAGGGCATACTTGGTCTTTAACTATAGGGTCA
The DNA here is from genome assembly GCF_029499605.1 of Hyla sarda. NCBI lineage: Eukaryota > Metazoa > Chordata > Amphibia > Anura > Hylidae > Hyla > Hyla sarda. The sequence goes on along the minus strand of NC_079190.1, from coordinate 369,946,577 downwards.
TCTATATCAAATATATATATCAAAATGTATAACTACTTGCATGAGGGGACTTTTACATGCAGTCTTCTGATTGCTCATATAATACACTGCACTGCTATTATAGTGCTGTCTATGATACTTATCAGCAGTACAACAGCTGTATAGAGGCACATACATGGCAGACCCGGGGCCTTCAGAAGACCCCAATATGCCATGGAAACCCATAGGCCCCTAGTAGCCTTGTCGCTGCGCTTATGACGAGTAGTGTTGAGCGGCATAGGCCATATTCGAATTCGCGATATTTCGCAAATATATGGATGAATATTCGTCATATATTCGCTAAATTCGCATATTCGTAATATTCGCGTTTTATTTTCGCATATGCGAAAATTCGCATATGTGAAAATTAGCATATGTGGAAATTAGCATATAAAAAAATTAACATAAGCGGAAATTCGCACGCCAGTCTCACACAGTAGTATTAGAGCCTTCTTTACAACACACAAGCTGGAAGCAGAGAGGGATGATCACTGTGATGTGTACTGTGATAAAAAATAAAAATAAAATGAATATTCGTAATTACGAATATATAGTGCTATATTCGCAAATATTCACGAATTCGCAAATATGCAATATTCGCGAATGAAATTTGCATTGCGAATATTTGCGAGCAACACTAATGTCGAGACATCAGAGCTCTACAAATTCACTTAAACTAATGCAGCCATGGGCTTTTACACAGCTTTAACATGTTATCATGCCATGGTATCAGAAGTGTATATATTCTCCCACACAAATTATAAAACTCTTAATGCCTTACAAATGTGTTTACTCTTTATTTCTCACCGTTACTGGTAACCACAGAAAGTTCTAGTCTGTGAGATTGATACTTTCACACCTACAAGTTCACAAGACTCGGCCTCAGGCCTTAGATAGCGAACAGTTTGTCAGAATGATTGAAGTTTATGTTTTTTTTAGCCAAATACATGTTTATCATTACATCATGCAGTCGTTTTGCTAAACAACTTCTACTTATATTATTAATAAGTTGCTTGTGAAGAATCAGAATTTTTATCCCCTTCAAGGTCAAATATTTATTCAATTTTGGGAAGACTCTACTCTTTCTTCTGCTAAAATCTGTACAGGTGACAAATATCAATATGGGATAAATCCTCTACCATCTATAAATTCAGAGGAGGAAGAATTGTCCTGAAGCTTTGTATTTATATAACAGAATAATAATTCGACTCATGCACCTTAGGGTATATTCACACGTTCAGTATTCTGAACATATTTGATGTGCAGGATTCTATGCTACAGAGCCCAAATATATATAGACCCTTAATGTCACAGGGCATCCCATAGACATGAATAGAGTGCATGTTGTCTGCAGCAAGCCCTCTCTCTGAGAGCTGGGGTCCTGTTCTGGTGAGCGCATGGATCCCAGGAGTTAAACCCCCATCCCACAATCAGACACTAATACCCAGTGGATAAGGGATAAGTTGCCTCTCACCTGACAACCCCTTTAACCTCTTAAGGACCCCGGATTTTCCATTTTTGCGCTTTCGTGTTTTCCTTCTTACCTTTAAAAAATCATAATTCTTTCAATTTTGCACCTAAAAATCCACATCATGGCTTATTTTTTGTACCACCCATTCTAATTTGTAATGTCATCAGTCATTTTACCCATGTAGTAAACTTATGTAGTAAATTTTTCTGTAAAAATGACACCTTCTCTTTATTCTGTAGGTCAATACAATTAAAATGATACCCTACTTATGTAGGTTTGATTTTGTTGTACAGTACATAACTACATGCAGGAAAATGTATACGTTTAAAATTGTCCTCTTCTGACCCCTATAACTTTTTTATTTTTCCGCATGCGGGTGGTATGAGGGCTCATTTTTTTAACGCCGTGATCTGAAATTTTTAGCAGTATCATTTTTGTATTTATCAGACTTTTTGATCGCTTTTTATTCATTTTTTTATGATATAAAAGTGACCAAAAATACGCTATTTTGGACTTTGGAATTTTTTTGCGCGTACGCCATTGACCGTGTGGTTTAATTAACAATATATTTTTAGAATTCAGACATTTCTGCATGCAGTGATAGGGGGGTGATTCAAACTTTTATAAGGGAAGGGGTTAAATGATCTTTATTAACTTAATTTTTTTTTTGCAATGCTATAGCCCACATAGGAGGCTATAACACTGCACACACTGATCTTTTACATTGATCATTGTTATCCCATAGGATAACATCGATCAATGATTCTGCCGCTTAACTGCTCATGCCTGGATCTCAGGCACTGAGCAGTCATTCGGCGATCGGACACACAGGAGGAGGGTAGGGACCCTCCTTGTGTCCTCCAGCTGTTCGGGATGCCGAACAGCCCACTGAGCTAGCTGGGAATAGTTTACTTTGACTTTAGATGCGGCGATCAACTTCGAACGCTGCATCTAAAGGGTTAAAAGTGTGCTGTACCGCGATCAGTGCCGCGCGCTATAAGCCACGGGTCCCGGCCATTGTTAGAGGTCGGGCCCGATCCGGTATAATGCCGTGGCCCCGCGTTATAGAAAGGGAGTGGACTCAGGGCATACAGGTATGCCCTGCGTCCTTAAGAGGTCAAAGGGGTACTTTGCCCCTAAACCTCTTATTCCCTATCCAAAGGATAGGGATAATGGGAGACTTTTATCAATGTTTGCTTATGTTTTCCTTTTTTTTGTTATTTTTTTCTTACAATTATTTTGCTTATGTGCAACTTATTTATCAACTGCTTTCAGCCTGTTAAAGAAATTTCTTTCACGTAAGCAATTTTCTTTTTTTTTTTTTTTTTTTTTTTTTTTTTGCTTTGTTAGTGGCTTTTTCTGCTCCATGTCTGAGCTGGAGTAAATTTAGTAGGTTTCTTTTTTTTGAGACTTTCGCACTTAATAAATCTCTGACCACTGCAAGTTAAAAATCACTTTTTGCTTTGGTAGGCAAGTTTCTTTCTTTTTTTGTTTTTGCTTAGGGCACTGCACAATCAAAAAGTCGCACAAAAAAATAGAGTAGTAGCACATGCGACTTTTTTGCGACAATTTTAAGCAAAAAAAAAAACCTTCTAAATGCTTTCATAAATGTCCCCCATCTGCTATCCACAGGATAGGGATAAGATGTCGGATCACTCGGGGTCCAGCCGCTGGGACTCCCCGCGATCTCTAGACTGGCATTCTGAAGAGCTTCTGTGTTGGTGACGTCATGGCCTGCCCCCTCCATTCATGTCTATGAGAGGAGGGCATGACGGCTAGTACATAGCTGTCAAGACTCCTCCCATAGACATGAATGGACCTGGTGTGACGGTTGTGGTGTGGTGAATACAAATGACAAAAAAAACTATTATTGCTGTTTAATGAGAAAAAAAATAATTGGAAAGGAAACTATGTCTACACCTGCTTCAAATGGACGGAATTCTGAAAATGTACACAGTAAAAGATAGAAATGTAAAATAATCACAAAAACCATCAAGAGAATCCAGAAAAAATAAGTGGGATTGAATCAAGACTTGTGCTAATATTTTTATTGGTCCAGTTATTCAGTCTCAATCAACATTAATGTTACATTCTTACCACTGGTATAAAAACACAACTGCTCTCCAAACTACTTTCCTATGGAAGTGGATATTTCAAAATAATCAAATATTACGAGTCCCGTGTTTGTTGGATGGATTCTTTGTTGAGTGTTTTGCAGTGGTCAGAAAAGGTATGGGGAGATTAATAAAAACATGCACAAAGGAAAAGTTGACTAGTTGCCCATAGAAACCAGTCAGATAGCTTCTTTCATTTTTTAAACATGAATGAAAGAAGCAATCTGATTGGTCGTTATGGGCCATTGGGCAACTTTGCCTCTCCACAGGTTTTGATAAATCTTACCCAATGTGCTGTCTTGGTATTATGTTATGATAAATAAATATATTTGTAAATATTTTTTTGTTGCCCCTAGTGATGTAATTGCCCTTCTTCAGCCCAATGCCTTAAGGTGAAGGGACAAATAGAGCAGAGACAGTGACCCAACATTTTGTTGTAGTCCTACATTTTCTTGTATGCTTGAGAAAGCCTCACGCTGGCTTTCTCAAGTATATTTGAGAAAGCTGTCATGAGGTCTGAGAAGCATTATATCTGAAATATGGGTGAATAAACTACACCTGTTTTTTACACATTGGAGTGCTGCAGAACCTCATTTTGTATTTGGAAGTACAAGACCATGGAAATGCCAGACCTTAGTCTTCTTGTCCAGCAAACTGCAAGCTTTCCTGTGTTTCATCTTTAGAAGAGGTTTCCTTTTAGGGCAAAAGTGTATGGTCTGAGCACTGACAGGCTGACCCCCCCCCCCCCCCCCCCCCACCCCTTCAACCTTTGCAGCAAAGCTGGTAGCACTCATATGTCTATTTCCCAAAGACAAGCTTTGGATGTGATGCTGAGAATGTGCGCTTAACTTCTTTTGGATGACCATGGTGAGGCCTGTTTTGAGTGAAACTTGTCTTGTAAAACCGTTGTATGGTCTTGCCCACCGTGCTGCAGCTCAGTTACAAGGTCTTGGCAATCTTCTTATAACCTAGTCCTTTTTTTATATAGAGCAACAAATCCTTTTTCACACCCTTAAAGAGTTCTTTGCCATGAGGTGCCATGTTGTACTTCCAGTGGTCAGAGTTTGAGAGCGATAACACAAAATTTTAAGACACCTATTCCTCATTCAAACCAGAGACCTTGTAAGACTAACAAGTCACATAGCTATAAGAGAGAAGAAATACAGCGCTCCATAGTGTAATAAAAGAGAGACCTTTGAGGTAATAATGCACACCAAAATAGCAGCTGACCTGGAAGTGTAGTGTAGCCACATACACAACAATGGTGAGCACATGTTATAATGGTGTCCACAGCCAGCCAGCTGGATAGAGGTATAATGGAGGAAGCTTCAGTAAAGGTGCAGGCTTCAGAATGGCGCAGGACACAGGATACCGACAGGTGAGTAAAAGTAAGGGTAGTTTATTCTCCCAACATGCAACGCGTTTCACTGCTATAGCAGCTTCATCAGGCATAACAAAAGACATATGGGTGGTAAATTTATACAGGTTGTGGGAGGACACGTCAGAGGAACACAGCTCTGAGAGTCCAATCAATATCGGGTAAAATACACCATACAGATACATATAAGAAGAAATTAACATATTTAATAAAATACAATACAAGTTGAAAATAATGAAATAATCCACTATGAAGTGTGAATTGTGTAATGGCAAATTCAAACAAATTCACACTTCATAGTGTGTCCCGTCATTTTACTCTCATTCATAAACATGACATATCATCCTTACGTTTAGTTATTTTCGAATCTGTTCCTTCTACTAAACCCAACCGCTTTCAATACTTAATTAACCGGGAATCATATTGGATTTTAACTCTATCCACATTAATACCGCATGGTTTGAACAAGACCATAGAAAATGCTTGTTGAACACACGACCGTCCCCTATTCTCCCGTTCTCTTTTTTTTTCTCCTTTTTGATTGTGGATTATTTATTTATTTTCAACTTGTATTGTATTTTATTAAATATATTAATTTCTTCTTATATCTATCTGTATGGTGTATTTTACCCGATATTGATTGGACTCTCAGAGCTCTGTTCCTCTGACGTGTCCTCCCACCTGTATAAATTCACCACCCATATGTCTCTTGTTATGCCTGATGAAGCTGCTGTAGCAGTGAAACGCGTTGCATGTTGGGAGAATAAACTACCCTTACTTTTACTCACCTGACAGTATCCTGTGTCTTGCGCCATTCTGAAGCCTGCACCTTTACTGAATCTTCCTCCAGTATAACAAGTCACATGACACCGGGGATAGAAAATGGCTTACTAGGCCCAATTTGTACAGGCGTGTACTCACTTTTGTTGCTAAGGTTTAGACATTAATGTCTGTATGGAGTTATTTTAAGGGGACACAAGATTAAACAATATTATACAGGCTGTGCACTCACTACTTTACATTGTAGTAGAGTGTCATTTCTTCAGTGTTGTCACATGAAAAGATATAATAAAATACTTACAAGAATGTGAGGAGTGGACTCACTTATATGAGATACTATAATTAAAATCACAAAATAATACAATTCTGATTCTAATAGGGCATCAGATGTTATAGTTGAGAGTTATTTGTAAGTAATCTGTTTCCAGTATAGAATTAATCAATTTAAGATGTCTGACGTGAATTAATTTAATGCTGCAGTAATTCCGTAGACATCCTGAAGAAAGAAGGACCCCCTACTTATTGAGGTTTATGCTGTGACTAAGATCAGATGTAAAATAGAGTACATGCATTTCCTTTTGATAAAGATAAGAAGACCGATTATATCACAATACAGAAATGGGCTTCAGGACTTTTATCACATTTTATTAAAAACATACAGAAAAAGTGAAAGAAGTTTCTAATATTTATTATGAGAGAATGAAAAATAAAAGAAAAATCTGTTGAAATCTGAGGTCCCACATGGAGAGCAGATGTTCCAATTTGGAAATGGTGGGCTAGCCGAGTAAGTGCATTGCCTCCAGCTTGTAATCATTATGCGCTAATGCTCCTGGCTGGCTTAAGCTTCCCTCTGTGAGGGAGATTGGTACCTTGTATTGACTGGAGATATATGTTTAGGAAATGAAGATGAAATAAATCAGCATTCTTACGTTGATGACCTCTGTGGGACATATGTGTGTCCATCTAAATAATGCATGCATTTTGCTGTTCTCATACATTAAAGAAACTTTATTTATATAGTTTAACACCTAGTTTTTTTTGTAGCACTTTTATTTTGTTAAAAATAGTTGCATGTGAGTCAAAATCTAATAATGTGGCCTTACTAATACTCTGGTTTTCTACAAAGCCATAATAGGGCATGCCAGACCCGAGGCTGATTCAACCATAATCCCAGCCTCCTGATAGGCCACTGTCAATGGGGCTTGTAGCCATAGCTACCATCAGTGCCATAAAAGATAGGGGGGGGGGGTAGGGTTCAGGTCCAGGCTCAGGTGCAGGCAGCTTCTCTTTGTGCCGGTGGGCTTTCTGTGAGGGGAGCTCTGAAAGTGATGAGTGGCATCCTCCTGCATGGCTCCTCGGCGCAAGAGGACGTCACTCGCCACTGCCACAGGCCGCAGCTCCCTGATGACGAAGGCCAGAGGTAGCAGAAGACCGCAAAAAAACTGTTCCATAGCCATTCCCTGTATTTTAATATGGATGAAAAAATATATTTTTTTGTGGAGGTGTAATTTTGGTATACTAGCAGTGGTGCCACCCGTCTATCCTCTTTTTGGATATTCCACCAGCCATCTCTACCCTTTGTGTTCCAAGTATTGTATCTTAAAGGAGAACTCCAGTACATAAGTGTCTGATCATAGGTGGTCTGACTGCTGGGACCCCCAGCATTCTCCTGCCTGGCACCCTGGCTCTCCCTATGCACAGAGCGACCTCCGCTCCATGCACAGATTACTGTAGACCATGGCACAAAGCAGTGGCTGACACCCCTTCCATGTATCTCTATAGGAGAGACAGAGATACTCCGATCATGTGTCTTTGCACTCATTTAGCTCATGGCTCTCTCATAGAGATACATGGAGGGGTTATTTATAAATCCCGGCTTTTGAAGTTTTCAGTTTCCTGGGGCCTTGATACAGATGGCAACTTCCTTAAGGTAGTGGTTAGTTGGAAATGTTTTACTACAATTCCCTACATACATTGTTAAATGGCTGTCACTTATTCCTACACCTTACACCTGTATTTTGCAATAAAAGAAGGTTGCTCAAACTTGGGTTAGTGCCACCTGTTTCTTTCTCTACTATAAGGAAAACATACCAGCACTGCAATGTTGCTGATCCAGAGAGTATCCACCAGCACAAATGAATAACAGATACAGGTTGTGGTCAACTTGAAAATAGGAGTCAGTTGACATATGGCACAGAGCAAAAGATGCAGGGGGAGATTTATCATTGAATTAAGAACTATTTTTTTTCCTCTGGGCGCACAAAATGTTGCATGCGCGCTTAACCCCTTAAAGACCCAGCCATTTTACACCTTAGGACCTGGCCATTTTTTGCACATCTGACCACTGTCATTTTAAACATTAATAACTCTGGGATGCTTTTAGTTATCATTCTGATTCCGAGATAGTTTTTTCGTGACATATTCTACTTTAACATAGTGGTAAAATTTTGTGGTAACTTGCATCCTTTCTTGGTGAAAAATCCCAAAATTTGATGAAAAATTAGAAAATTTTGCATTTTGAAGCTCTCTGCTTGTAAGTAAAATGGATATTCCAAATATTTTTTTTATTCACATATACAATATGTCTACTTTATGTTTGCATCATAAAATTGATGTGTTTTTACTTTTGGAAGACACCAGAGGGCTTCAAAGTTAAGCAGCAATTTTCCAATTTTTCACAAAATTTTCAAACTCGCTATTTTTCAGGGACCAGTTCAGGTTTGAAGTGGATTTGAAGGGTCTTCATCTTAGAAATACCCCATAAATGACCCCATTATAAAAACTGCACCCCCCAAAGTATTCAAAATGACATTCAGTCAGCATTTTAACCGTTTAGGTGTTTCACAGGAATAGCAGCAAAGTGAAGGAGAAAATTCACAATCTTCATTTTTTACACTCGCATGTTCTTGTAGACCCAGTTTTTGAATTTTTACAAGGGGTAAAAGGAGAAAATTAATACTTATATTTGTAGCCCAATTTCTCTCGAGTAAGGACATACCTCATATGTCTATGTAAATGGTGCGGCGGGCGCAGTAGAGGGCTCAGAAGGTATGGAGCTACAAGGGGATTTTGGAGAGTACGTTTTTCTGAAATGGTTTTTGGGGGGCATGTTGCATTTAGGAAGCCCCTATGGTGCCAGAACAGCAAAAAAAAAACACATGCCATTCCGTTTTGGAAACTAGACCCCTTGAGGAACGTAACAAGGAATAAAGTGAGCCTTAATACCCCACAGGTATTTCACGACTTTTGTGTTTCCCCCCAAATTTCCCATTTTTGCAAGGGTTAATAGCAGAAAATACCCCCCAAAATGTGTAACCCCATTTCTTCTGAGTATGGAGGTACCCATAAGTTGACCTGAAGTGCACTACGGGCGAACTACAATGCTCAGAAGAGAAGGAGTCATATTTGGCTTTTTTGAGAGCAAATTTTGCTCAGGGGGCATGTCGCATTTAGGAAGCCCCTATGGTGCCAGGACAGCAAAATAACCCCCACATGGCATGCCATTTTGGAAACTAGACCCCTTGAGGAACGTAACAAGGGGTACAGTGAGCATTTACCCCCCACTGGTGTCTATCAGATCTTTGGAACAGTGGCTGTACAAAATTTTTATTTGCACAGCCCACTGTTCCAAACATCTGTCAGACACCAGTGGGGTGTAAATTCTCACTGCACCCCTCATTACATTCCGTGAGGGGTGTAGTTTCCAAAATGGGGTCACATTTTTTTTTTTTGCATTTGTCAAAACCGCTGTAACAATCAGCCACCCCTGTGCAAATCACCTCAAATGTACATGGTGCACTCTCCCTTCTGGGCCTTGTTGTGCGCCCCCAGAGCACTTTGCGCCCACATATGGGGTATCTCTGTAGTCGGGAGAAATTGCATTACAAATTTTATTTTATTTTTTCCCTTTTACCTCTTGTCAAAATGAAAAGTATAGGGCAACACCAGCATGTTAGTGTAAAAAAATTATTTTTTTACACTAACATGCTGGTGTACACTCCAACTTCACCTTTTCATAAGGGATGAAAGGAGGAAAAGCCCCCCAAAACTTGTTAGGCAATTTCTCCCGAGTACGGCGATACCCCATATGTGGCTCCGAAGTGAGAGAGCGCCATGTGCATTTGAGGCCTGAATTAGGGATTTGCATAGGGGTGGACATAGGGGTATTCTACGCCAGGGATTCCCAAACAGGGTGCCTCCAGCTGTTGCGAAACTCTCAGCATGCTTGGACAGTCAACGGCTGTCCGGCAATACTGGGAGTTGCTGTTTTGCAACAGCTGGAGGCTCCATTTTGGAAACAGTGGCGTACCAGACGTTTTTCATTTTTATTGGGGAGGGGAGGGGGGCTGTGTAAGGGTATGTGTATATGTAGTGTTTTTTACTTTTTATTTTATTTTGTGTTAGTGTAGTGTAGTGTTTTTAGGGTACAGTCACACGGGCGGGGGATTACAGCGAGTTTCCCGCTGCGAGTTTGAGCTGCCGCGCAAAATTTGCTGCATCGCAAACTTGCAGCCTGATACTCACTGTAAGCCCCCTGTCCATGTGAATGTACCCTGTACATGAATGTATCCTCCAGCTGTTGCAAAACTACAACTCCCAGCAAGCACGGTCTATCAGTGCATGCTGGTAGTTATAGTTTTGCAACAGCTGGAGGCACATGGGTTGGGAAACACTGAGTTAGGAAACAGACAATGTTTCCCAACCAGTGTGCCTCCAGTTGTTGCAAAACCACAACTCGCAAACATTCTCAGGTATGCATCTTTAGAGCCAGATGTTGCCGAACTACAACTCCCAGCATGCTTGGAGTTGTAGTTTTGCAACATCTGGAGGACTATAGTTTGCAGACCACTAATACAGTGGTTCCCAATCTGTGCCCTTCCAGATGTTGCAAAAGTACAACTCCCAGTATGCCAAAACTGTCCAGGCATGCTGGGAGTTGTAGTTCTGCAACATCTGAAGGGCCAGATGTTACAAAACTACAATTCCCAGTAAGGGAATGCTGAGGATATGTAGTTTTGCAACATCTGGAAGGGCACAATGGTCTCCAAACTGTGGACCTCCAGATGTTGCAAAACTGCAACTCCCAGCATGCCCAGATGCCAAGGGCTGTCTGGGTATGCTGGGAGTTGTAGTATAAGAAGACCAGATGGAGCAGTCCAGATCGCTTTACGGCGGTCTGGACTGCTGCAAAGGTCCCGCAACGCCGCCGAAGATCCACTCACCTGTCTCCGCCACCGGGATCCGGGTCTTCAGGGACCCAGCACTCCCCCGTCCCCTGCCGCCTCCTCCGATCTTCCTCCCGCTCTCTCCGGACTTCCAGGGGCCGGGCAGGGCGGGAGGAAGTAACCGCCCCCCCCTGCGATTGGTCGGTTAGCTAACCGAGGAATCGCAGGGGATAGGAGGAGGTGGCAGGCTTGCCACCTAGCTCCTATACTTCAGCATGGTCCTGGCTGTCTGTGACAACCAGATCATGCAAAATTACCGGGCGGTCGGGTCCCAGAGACCCAATCAGCCCGGTAATGCCGCAGATCGCAAGGGCGATCTCCCTCGCGATCTGCGACGATCGCTGACATGGGGTGCCGACATAGCCCCCCTTGGCGTTTGCCCTGGATGCCTGCTGAAGCATTTCAGCAGGAATCCACTTCCGATCTCTGCCCGGCGCGCGGCAGGGACCGGAAACTGCCAGGACATCCTGGGTCCTTAAGGGGTTAAAGGGGTACTCCGGTGGTTAAGATTTTTGGCTATATTGCATCTTCTTTTAATGTTCATGTTTTTTGCAATTGACATGTATTATATGTTTGTGTAGCATGTGTCTTTTTTTCTTACCTGTTTGTGGGCCAGGAAGTTCTATAGTTCTGTGTTGGATCTCTTACTGTTGTCCACATGTTAGGATTAGGCTGTGGACAACATGTCAGAGCTTTTTTTTTTTTCTGTTTTTTCAGAACTGCATGACAGAAATAAGCCACGCCCCCTCATCTCCCCCTCCTGGAGGACGCAGGTGTGCATGAGAGCAAGAAGCCAGAGCAGGGGGAGAGAGAGGACATACACAGCTCCTCATCTCCCCTCCCCCTGCTCTGTCTTCTGATGACGCAGGTCTGCACTGAAAGAAGACAGAGAAGATATAGATAGATGTGTGTGTGTATGCTAGTGTTTTCAAACCAGTGTGCCTCCAGCTGTTGTAAAACTCAACTCCCAGCATTACTTGACAGTCTTTGGGCATGCTGGGAGTTGTAGTTTTGCAACAGCTGGAGGCACACTGATTGGGGAACACTGGCCTAGCCTATTCAGTATATTACAAACAAAGTGCATTGTTTCCCAACCAGGGTGTCTTCAGCTTTATCAGAACTACAACTCCCAGCATGCCCAGACAGCTTTTGGCTGTCCGGGCATGCTGGTAGTAGTAGCTTTGCAACACCTGGAGGCACCCTGGTTGGGATACACTGGTATGCCCTATAGAGGTGTGGTGAACTGCAACCCCCAGGAGACTACACAGGAAGCATGCCACAGACTGAAGACTCCTGAATGATACATGCTGGGAGTTGTAGTCCCTTGTGTGTGTATGCCAGTGATTATATTAGTGTGCTGTGTATAAGGGGGCCAACCCAGGAAAATAGTAGGATGGGTAAAGGGTGGAACAAAAAAAAAAAAAAAAAAAAAGGAGCCGCCCCAAACCAGCAAGGCATGTGGCATGCTGGGATTTGTAGTTTTCAGCACAGCAAGAAATAGAATCAAAGTTAGGAAAACAAAGTGGGGGATAAAAAGACAACAAAGAACAGAAATAGAGTTTCCTAAACAACAAGAATAGAAATGAAACAAAACAAATAGGGTGAGTCACAAACGGAAAAACACGTTGACCACCGGCGTACCCCTTTAAGCACTTTTTTTGCACCTTTTTGGGCTGCATATAAAGTAGCAAACAGCCTTACCTAAGAAACTTTCACTTTGCAGTGGTTGTGAATTTATGTGTGAATGTCACATGTAGGCATAAGAAAATCCTAGCCAGGTCAGACCCACAAAACTGCTTTTAGAGGGCACTTTTAAAAAGTCTCACAAAAAGTCGCAACTTAGACTTTTTGGCTGACATTTATCATTGTCTTTAGACTGTTTTTTGTGTCTACACTGATTTTGGCAATACACATGATATGGAAGGGTTTTATGAACTGTGACTTTTTGTGAAAAGGTGCAAAAAAGGCGCAAAGCCACTGACAAGTCTCTAAAACTACACCAGCCCAGACTTAGCTTAGCTTTGTGGTGTATGTGAAGAGAAAAATTTCAGAAAATGTGACCTGCACAAAATTTATGAAATGCTCTGTGACCATTTAACCAGCCTAGCGGTATTCCCGAGCGTGACTCGGGGTTAATTTTCGCTGCTAGAAGCGGTAACCACAAGTCACGCTCGGGGTAGAATTGCAGAGTTGCTGTGCGGGCTGCACAGTATATCACAAAAGCAATTGAATCGCGATTTTTGCTTTTTGCGATGTAGTGATGCAGCCCCCGGGAAAATATGTGATTATCTGCTCGGGTCGGCTCCCGTGGCGGGGGCCGGCCAGAGCAGGTAAAGACATATACTAAAAGTCAGTGTTTCTCAACCAGGGGGCCTACAGATGTTACAAAGGCCAAAGGCTGTCCGGGAATGCTGGGAGCAGTAGTTTCACAACAGCTGGAGGCCCCCTGGTAGAAAAACCCTGAACTAAGTGTAAAAGTAAAAAGGAAGAAAATAAAAAAACCTTTTGCTCACCTAGTCCCGGTCCCTGAAGATGTCGTTCCCCTCCGTGCGCTCTGGTCCCTGCTCTATTCATCTTACAGGACCTTTCCCTTTTCAGCCAATCACAGGCCGCAGTGGTGTAAAGCCTGTGATTGGCTGAAGGGGAAAGGGCTTGTTCTGCAGCAAATACACTAGGTTTGAAATCTGCCGGCAAACCCAGTGTATTCTGCTGCAGGACAAGACAAGGTGACAGAGGGGGGAATGTGACACAGAGGAGAATGTAACAAGGGGGGGGGGGGGGGAATATGACAAGGGGGGGGGGGGAATGTGACATAGGGGGGAATGTGACATAGGGGGGAATGTGACAAGGGGGGGGGATGTGACAGGGGGAGGAATGTGACAAAGGGGGATGTGACAGAGGGGGGAATGTGACACAGAGGAGAATGTAACAAGGGGGGGGGGGGGAATATGACAAGGGGGGGGGGAATGTGACATAGGGGGGAATGTGACATAGGGGGGAATGTGACATAGGGGGGAATGTGACAAGGGGGGGGATGTGACAGGGGGAGGAATGTGACAAAGGGGGATGTGACAGAGGGGGGAATGTGACACAGAGGAGAATGTAACAAGGGGGGGGGGGAATATGACAAGGGGGGGGGGGAATGTGACATAGGGGGAATGTGACATAGGGGGGAATGTGACATAGGGGGGAATGTGACAAGGGGGGGATGTGACAGGGGGAGGAATGTGACAAAGGGGGATGTGACAGGGGGGGAGTGGAATGTAACATGGAGGGGGGAGAATGTAACAAGGGGGGGGGATGTAACAAGGGGGGGAATGTGACGGGGGATGAATGTGACGGGGGGGAGAGTGTAACAAGGGGGGAGAATGTGACAGGGGGGATGAATGTGACGGGGGGGGGGGGGAGAATGCAACAAGGAGGGGGGGAATGTGACAGGGGGGGAATGTGACAAGGAGGGGGAGAATGTGATATGGGGGGGGGAAATGTGACAAGGGAGGGGGAATGTGACGGGGGGGGGGGGGGGAGATGTGGAGTTTCAATGCAAAAAATTGTACCACTTTTGGTACAAATTTCCAGACGGAATCATACCGCTAGGGAGGTTAATACACATTACCAGGACACAAAAAAAGGGTGTAAAAAATGCTTCACTTCCACCTACAATGATAAATGAATCCAGGAGGATTCATACAATGTGGTGTTCTGAAGCTTATTGTTTTTTGCTCATGTGCGTCAAACTTATCAACCCCCCATGATAGTATAATAAATGTGTGGCACAGAAGCAAAACCAAAGTAAAAACCAAATACTTCAAAACTCAATTTCCAAAGACAACAATAATAAATGTCCCCACAGTCCAGGCACTGTTTTTTCCTCTACCATGTTTTGTGGCTTATTATATACCTGAAGTAAAGGAAAGATATTGGTAAGTGCCGCTGGATAATATACAATTTACATCTTATAATAGCTCCGAGCTGGTGTAGGTTCCTGGGTCTACCGCACAGGGTAGCCTCAGAAGCACCTGAATAATCTGTATGAAACACTGGTCTTCCAAGGTTAAGATTACAACTGTTTTTTTTTTTTTTTTCATAAAATAGGACAGATTTATCAAAAGTTGTGTAGAGGAAGAAGGTTGCTGTTGCCCATAGCAACCAATCCGATTGCTTCTTTCATTTTTAAAAAGGCCTCAGAAATATGCAAGAAGTGATCTGATTGGTAGCAATAGGCTTTTTCATAGACCTAAAGAAATGCCTGTTTTTTATACCTATTTTATCTTTTTTTTATTGTTTTGATATTACAGTGTGTGAACATAGCCTTACTCTTACTGAGAGTTTGAGGTTTTTTGGGGTTTTCTCTTCTATGGACAACCTCTGTCTGTATGCCCTATTGGGACATATGGATATCATAGAAGGTGATTACTGTCTGCATATAAAGAATTGGACTTGTCTGATTGGAAGTGCACTTAATTACAAAATTGTTTCTAAAATTGTTTCCTCCCTAAACAAAAATTGTCTAAAAATGAATTAAAGCTTAGTACAGTTTTTTTTTTTAATGTGGGGAACATAAGCAATAGCAACTGTTTTGTGTTAGTCACAGACGTGTAAAGTATGCTTGACCTTTATTCACCCCATGCATTTCTATCACATGTATATTTCTAAACAAGATAGAACTGGAAGACAAAAACTGTGAAAATGAGTTAAGTATATTTACAATAGCAATATACTTAATTTTATTATAATGAGGAGTTGATCATAAAATGGTGATGTGAGAGGTGTAGGTAAATCACAAAGTTGTCTGAAATAATAGCCAATTGCTAATCCATTCAAACAAGTGCCTCGGGCATATATCCCAGTGCATACTGCTCTTTGATATCAGTTCCTGTGTTGTACACTGGCTTTACGTGCACAAAATACAAACAATGATTTAGTAAGGAACAATAGGCTCAGTATTCACCAAGTTAAATGTTCATTTACTATACCAATTATGCTACACCTCTTCAGATTGTCCTGGTTTCCATTTTGTCTTTATATCTACTTTGATGTTCTTTTATAGAAGGGTTAACAAATGAGAGGTATGTATGTATATTTTACTATACCACCATCCTGTAAAGGAAAAAAAAAAAAAGCTTTTAAAAGGATACTCTGGAGGAAAAATTATGTTTTAAAAAAACTGGTGCCAGAAAGTTAAACAGATTTGTAAATTACTTCTATTAAAAAAAATCTTAAACCTTCTAGTATTTATTAGCTGCTGTATGCTCCAGAGGAAGTTGTGTAGTTCTTTCCAGTCTTACCACAGTGCTCTCTACTGCCACTTCTTGGAAACTGTCCGGAGCAGGAGTGAATCCCCATAGCAAACCTCTCCTGACATGGACAGAGGTGGCAGAAGAGAGCACTGTAGTCAGATGGTAAATAATTTTACAACTTCCTCTGGAGCACACAGCAGCTGATAAGTATTGAGAAGGATTAAGATTTTTAAATAGACATACAGTCATGGCCGTAAATGTTGGCACCCCTGAATTTTTTCAAGGAAATGAAGTATTTCTCACAGAAAAGGATTGCAGTAACACATGTTTTGCTATACACCTGTTTATTCCCTTTGTGTCTATTAGAACTAAACCAAAAAAGGGAGGAAAAAAACAAATTGGACATAATGTCACACCAAACCCCAAAAATGGTCTGGACAAAATTATTGTCACCCTTTCAAAATTGTGGGAAAATAAGATTGTTTCAAGCATGTGATGCGCCTTTAAACTCACCTGGGGCAAGTAACAGGAGTGGCAATATAAAAATCACACCTGAAAGCAGATAAAAAGGAGAGCAGTTCACTTAGTCTTTGCATTGTGTGTCTGTGTGTGACACACTAAGCATGGACAACAGAAAGAGAAGAGAACTGTCTGAGGACTTGAGAACCAAAATTCTGGAGAAATATCAACAATCTCAAGGTTACAAGTCCATCTCCAGAGATCTAGATTTGCCTTTGTCCACAGTGCGTAACATTATCAAGAAGTTTGCAACCCATGGCACTGTAGCTAATCTCCCTGGGCGTGGATGGAAGGGAGCATCAGTGTCAGCATGAACTATCCGTAGACATTGAAATGAAATGAAACACTCTGGCAGGAGACCCAGGAGGACCCCACTGCTGACACAGAGACATAAAAAAGCAAGACTACATTTTGCCAAAATGAACTTGAGTAAACCAAAACCCTTCTGGGAAAATGTCTTGTGGACAGATGAGACCAACATAGAGCTTTTTGGTAAAGCACATCATTTTACTGTTTACTGAAAATGGAATGAGGCCTACAAAGAAAAGGACACAGTACCTACAGTGAAATATGGTGGAGGTTCAATTATGTTTTGGGGTTGTTTTGCTGCCTCTGGCACTGGGTGCCTTGCATGTGTGCAAGGTAACATGAAATCTGAGGATTACCAACAGATTTTTGGTTGCACTGTACAGCCCAGTGTCAGAAAGCTGGGTCCGAGATCTTGGGTCTTCCAGCAGGACAATGACCCCAAACATATGTCAAAAAGCACCCAGAAATGGATGGCAACAAAGCGCTGGAGAGTTCTGAAGTGGACAGCAATGAGTCCAGATCTAAATCCCATTGAACAACTGTGGAGAGATCTTCCAATAAGAAAGACCTGGGGCAGTTTGCAAAGGAAGAGTGGTCCAACATTCCGGCTGAGAGGTGTAAGAAGCTTATTGATGGTTATAGGAAGCGACTGATTTCAGTAATTTTTTCCAAAGGGTGTGCAACAAAATACTAAGTTAAGGTGCCAATAATTTTGTCCAGCCCATTCTTGGAGTTTGATGTGACATTATGTCCAATTAGCTTTTTTCCCTCCCTTTTTTGGTTTAGGTCCAATACACACAAAGAGAATAAACGTGTGTATATCAAAATGTGTGCTAATGCAATCCTTTTCTGTTAGAAATACTTCATTTTCTTGAAAAATTTCAGGGGTGCCAACATTTACGGCCATGACTGTAATTTATAAATTTGTATACATTTCTGGACCAGTTGATTTGAAACCATTTTCTTTTTTAGGGTGGGTTCACACTACGTTGGTAGTGTACGGGTGCCAGATCCGGTATGGGGGAGTGAAAACCGGCCGCTCCCGTATCCCTACCCAAAAACCATGTTCATTTTAATGAGCCAACCGGAGTCAAACGCTGAGTCTGGTCGGCTCATTTTTGCCTCGTATCCTGTTTTCCTACCGGACCGAAAACCGTGGTATACCACTGTTTTAGATCCGGTTAGAGAATCGTATACAGAGCAAAAATGAGCCAACCAGAGTCAGCGTTTGACTCCGGTTGGCTCATTAAAATGAATGGGGCTCCAGCTTGATCCGTCAGGGATGCGGGAGCGGACAGTTTTCGCTCCTCCCAACCGGATCCGGCAGCCGTACACTACCAACGTAGTGTGAACCCAGCCTTACGGAGTATTCCTTTTAAGTGATATTGAGAGAGCTCACAATGCTTTTATTACAAAGAATTAATATCTAAGTTAAAAAGGAGGACTAGATGCATTGGACGTTTTACTCTGTGGAAATATGTCTCAGGGAAGATCACAGGTCAGAATAAATCAAGGAAAAATTTAAGAAATTAGATGACAGAATTGAATGAAGTTTGTATTTAATCACAATTATTTACATAATTTCCCCCAAAATGAAAAGGTATTTGGCAGTGGATTATCCTACTCTTACCATAAAATGTGTATTTGGCTGCCAAAAATACTTGAATAGGACTCTGGCTTGACAGCAGCCAAACTATTACAGACATATATCTTATTTCTAAAACAAGCTCTAGAGACATCTATAAAAGAGCTTGTTCATGTTATAAACCTAGTGCACCTATTTTTCATAAGACTTTTATAAACCTGCATGGAATTGTTACATTAACACTTCAGAGAGGTGACAAGGCAATTTTTGTGCTCTATCTCTCTGCTGTTATTGAGCCCCTGAAAGCTCTCTCAATGATGAACAGCTATTTTTCATTCTCTCAATTTCAGTGTATGGGGCCCAAGCTGGGCTGTTTGCCAGAAGTACTCACACAGGCACTTCCTCCCTCAGTTGTGAAGCCAGTTACAGCATAGCACAGCATGCTCTTTTCTGCTATGCCATAACATAATGCTGAAGAAAGTGGACTGGATTGAACAGGCTGGCACTGTGCTGAGGAATTATATACATACTTCTACTACTATAGTTGACATGTGGAGGGAGTTACTGATGCATGAGTTTCCAAGGTGCTATGTTAGCTGGAAAAAAAAAAAAAAACAACAGCAAAGCAAGCACTGAACTGCTGCTTTTGTAGACAAGCTAGAGAATAGGGGAGATTACACTGGAGCACTGTGAATTTACAACAGTATTTACACAAGGGACAGCTGCCCTTAGCTTTATGGATAGTTACCTTACCTCAACTATTGTACATGGTATATTTTTTTTATCTATTCATAGGTGTTACCTTTCACTGTAATCCTGCCTGTGATGATAAGGAGACTGTTGAAAAGATTCCACTACAGAACAGGGATTGTCATCTTATTATTAGGCTTAACCCATTAAAGGACATCTGTACTGCAATATAACTTATCCCCTAATAAGTTATAGATCGCGGGTGGTCAGAGTGCTGGGCAGCACGGTAGTATGCTGGAAAGGGGGCTTTCCTTCCCCGCATGACGCAGCGGCCGACACGCCCCCTCCATGTACCCCATAGAGAAACTTCACTTCCAGCAGACTGCCGCGGCCCCGTCCAGGAGATCTCGGGGGGCCCCAGCGCTCGAACCCCCCGCAATCTATAACTTATCCTCTATCCTTTGGATAGGGGATAAGTTATTTTGCACTGGAATACTCCTTTAAGGACGCAGGGTTTTTCCGATTTTGCACTTTTGGTTTTTCCTCCTTACTTACATAAAACTTTCAATTTTGCACCTAAAAATCCATATGATGGCTTATTTTTTTGCACCACCAATTCTACTTTGTAATGACATCAGTCATTTTACCCAAAAATCTACGGCGAAACAAAAAAAAAATCATTGTGCGACAAAATTGAAGAATAAACACCATTTTGTAAGTTTGGGGGGCTTCCGTTTCTACGCAGTAAATATTTTGGTAAAAATGACACTTTCTCTTTATTTTGTAGGTTCATGCGATTAAAATGATACCCTACTTATATAGGTTTGATTTTGTCTTACTTATCATAATCTTATACTACTTGCACGGAAATTTATACGTTTAAAATTGTCATATTCTGACCCCTATAACTTTTTTTTTATGTGTACAGGACGATGTGAGGGCTCATTTTTTGCGCCATGATCTGACGTTTTTAGCGGTACCATTTTTGTATTGATCAGAATTTTTGATCGGTTTTTATTCTTTTTTTCATGATCTAAATAGTGACCAAAATTACGCTGTTTTGGACTTTGGCATTTATTTGCGCATACGCCATTGACCATGTAGTTTCATTAACAATATATTTTTATAGTTCGGACATTTACGCACACGGCTATACCACAAATGTTTATTTTTATTATGGTTACATATTTTTTATATGGAATTTGGGAAAAGGGGGGAGATTTTAACTTTTAATAAGGAAGGGGTTAATGTGTGTGTTTTTGAACTTTTCATGAACTTTTTTTTACACTTTTAGGAGGAATCATTGGATTCCTCACACAGTAAAATGGGGTTTCATGCAACCACATTGATCTGTGTGCTCTGCGCTCGATTGATAAAGCCTGGCCCTGCCAGGCTTTGTCATTCAGAGCGCAGGAGCCGCCGCAGCAGGAGAGGTAAGCCATCCGGCTACCTCAGCAGTGGATCGCCCCCCCAGCTACTAAGGCCGGCCCCAGCTATAGGAATCAGCTGGGGGCCGCGCGGTATGACGCGGGCTTGAGTCGGAAGCCCGCGTAATGCACTGCTTGCCGTCTCAGGAAGAGCCGGTTCATCCTTCGTCAGCAACCGGTTAAAGGGGTTTTATTATTTCCTATAATAACACTATATGCTGTGTGAGGAGTTGGCAAAAAAAATTACTTTACCATTGTAAAAATTACATTATGGATGACTCTCACTATGCAGAACAGGAATGAGCCAATCAGAAGCTCTGCTCATCACACAGATTTTCATATGAAAAGGGGAGTGGATAAAAAGAAGGCATAAACAAGAAAATAAGAGACATTTAATTTAATTCAACCTAACAAAATACCAAGTTTGCTATGGAAAGTGGATCATGGCAATACCCCATTTAATAGAATACTGTATGCACTCAGGATTTAAAAAATATATATTTGTGGTCAGAACCTGATAACATGAGTGTGAACCCTAACTAATAACACAAAACCTAACTAAGTGGCTTGTGTAGTGCCATAACTGCTGCAAAGGGAATATGCCTGTCACGATTCGGCTTACGGGTTGTGGATCTGCTGTGTCAGCGAGGGATTGGCGTGGACCGTGCTAGTGGACCGGTTCTAAGAGGCTACTGGTTTTCACCAGAGCCCGCCGCAAAGCGGGATGGTCTTGCTGCGGCAGTAGCAACCAGGTCGTATCCACTAGCAACGGCTCAACCTCGCTGACTGCTGAGAAGGCGTGGGACAGAAGGACTAGGCAGAGGCAAGGTCAGACGTAGCAGAAGGTCGTGGGCAGGCGGCAAAGTTCGTAGTCAGGAAGGATAGCAGAAGTTCAGGTACACAGGCTTTGGACACACTAAACGCTTTCACTGGCACAAGGCAACAAGATCCGGCAAGGGAGTGCAAGGGAGGAGATCAGATATAGCCAGGGAGCAGATGGAAGCCAATTAAGCTAATTGGGCCAGGCACCAATCATTGGTGCACTGGCCCTTTAAGTCTCAGAGAGCTGGCGCGTGCGCGCCCTAGAGAGCGGAGCCGCGCGCGCCAGCACAAGACAGCAGGGGACCGGGACGGGTAAGTGACCTGGGATGCGATTCGCGAGCGGGCGCGTCCCGCTGTGCGAATCGCATCCCCGACGGCCATGACAGTGCAGCGCTCCCGGTCAGCGGGACTGACCGGGGCGCTGCAGGGAGAAAGACGCCGTGAGCGCTCCGGGGAGGAGCGGGGGCCCGGAGCGCTAGGCGTAACAATGCCTTTAAGGGGGCATACCCTGGTAGTAATGAAGTAAATAAGGGAAGGTTGGCGGGTGAACTTCAAGCTGACGACACTGTGGGAGGGCTGGAGCCCACATTATATGCAAGCACACTCCCTCCCACAAACACAGGCTAATGCAATTAGCATTAACACTTGTGGTCAGGACCTGATAACCTGAGTGTGAACCCTAACTAATAACACCAAAACCTAACTAAGCGGCTTGTGTTGTGCCATAACCGCTGCAAAGGGAATATGCCTTTAAGGGGGCAAAAATCAAAGACAACTGTAAACATTTTACAGAAATGTTATTTAACCATTCACAAAACCAAATGTTCCAAAGCTTCAGACATTTCTTTTTGAGGATTAGGTATGTATTGATTAAAACAAGAAGATCTCAGGCACCCTAGTTTTCTAATCACGGTGGCTGGAACTTTGTGTTTAGAAGCCACAGTTGCGGCACCCGTTCGGAAAGAATGTCCAGAGATGGTGGATGGGTTCAAACCTAAATTTGAGACCAAAATGCAAACATGCTTGATTAACTGAGATGTGGATAATGCTGCTGTGGGAAAAGGTAACAAAGGACCGTTAAGCTCTTTGCTTTGTAGAGCTGTAGACGGATCACGTAGCACCCATACAGGACACCAAGCATGAGTAGTAGGGAAATACCTAATCAACCTGGGGGCACCCGTTTGGGATGTCTTGGTAACTGGGAGAGAAAGAACAAAATGATCAGAGCACCAAGAGAGTTGGCTGCGCTTAATGTAAATGGCCTTACTGTTAGCGCAGGTGAATTCCTCAACCCGAAGGAATCCATAAAAGCCAAGGTAACTGCCTGCTTTCAATATTACACTACAAAAATAACCAAACTGATTCCTGGTAAAAAAAAAAAAAAAAGAGAGAAAAAAAAAAAAAAAATATATATATATATAATATTCAGCTCACCACTATGGAGTCCAATGACTGAAGATCCAGTGAAGGTAGGAGAGCAAGGCAGGGAAACAGCGGGCCATGTCCATGTCCATGGCCATGTGCAGCTGCTCCAAAAGTCAAATTAGTAGAAAAGTGAATAAAACTTAACTTTTAATCCATTCTTTCCTTGGTTTTTAAAGAATGGATTAAAAGTTAAGTTTTATAAACTTTTCTACTAATTTGACTTTTGGAGCAGCTGGAGGCCCCCGCTTTTTTGCCCTCTTTTTCATTTGATTCCTGGTAAGCATGTCAGATAAGTCCCTGAAAACCTGCCCAGAGACAGGTTGTCTAACCGTAGCCTTGCTTTGGTTCTGTTTTAACACCCCTCGTAAAGCTGCTTTTATCACATGAACTGAACAGATAGAAATTCTGCTAGGATGTTCCAACACTAGGAAATGCTGGATACCAGCCAGGTAGGATTTAATAGTAATGTATGACAATGTAAGTTCAGTGTGGCAAAAGCCAGTGAAAGCCAAAACATATTCAATAAATTCCATATCACCTGACGGGTGAGTATGCTGAAATCTTAAGAACGTGTTCCAGGCAGTGTTGTAAATTCTAGAGGTGTTGGTCGATAGTGATGCAGAGACAAGCTTACGGGCGGTGTTAAGATGGGGAATTAATCCATGATTAATTAGATGTACAGGGGAACTGAGGCCCCTAAGCGATTGGCTTCAGGCATAACCTAGAAAAACAGTGGAAAATGTTGCTGTGAAAGATCGTCTGCAGCAATTTTAACTGAGCCTCTAATATGTGAGAAAATTATGGTGTAAGGAAAGTTGTACCAATTTCCTAGTATGAGACATTACTTGACTAGACTTAGATCTGCCTTTGGTAAGTATGTCTACCGTCACCTGATTGTCAGAGAGGAAGGTGACCGTGGTATTAGAGCGCTGATTGCCCCAGACTTGGGCCGCAGCGACCAGTGGTTACATTTCAAATAATGCGTAAGTTCTGTCAAATGCAGGAATCTGTCTGACAGCTTCCGGACACCTGTCTGCTAGCCAGTTAGAACCAAATATTGCCGCAAAGCCAGCACTAGATGAAGCATCACAAAATACTTTAGGGGACTGGATCAGCTGCTGGAATGAAGAAAGATATGCCGTTCCAGGTATTAAGAAACTCTTGCCACAAGACTAAGTCTGCCATAACATTTGTGATTTAAGTGAATTTGGCTGTCCTGCTGCGGGGCTGTTGGGAGAAGCTCTAATAAATGAGAAATAAAGGAACAACCTTGAGGGATAATTCACATGGCGAAGTTCAACATACCCAATAAGGATTGTAGCTCTTTCTGACTTCCTTAATTCTACAAAGCTTCTCTTCCGGCAATCTGGCCATCATGCGCTGCCAATTCAGGACTACACCTAGGAAGGTGAGACTGGTAGCCGGCGCTTCTACTTTGTTAGCGGACACCGGGACCCCCATCTGAGAAAGCACTGTCAGTAACATGGACAGATTGGAAGGAGGTCTGTCAGGACCCTCAATTAGCAGGAAGTCATCTAAGAAGTGGATGACATGCTGGCAAGCAAAACTGTTCTTCCAAAATCCAGTGAAGGGCCTGGGCAAATCTGCCGAAGAGCCAGTGGCTGCTCCAGGATCCGAATGTGAGCTTTGTGGAAAAATAGTAATACTCTCTCCATTTTAACCCATGTCACTGCCATAGTTTGGCCATTATGGGAAGGAGTTTAAAGGCGTCCGAAATATCAGCTTTAGACAGATTTGACCCAGCGCCTTACTGGATAATGATAGCTATGGCCTGGTCAATGGAGGCATACTTTAAAGACACTTCATCTGCCGGAATCAAGGAGTTGAGATTAGGGACTTGGGGTGAATAAGGTGCGTGTTACGCCGAGCGCTCCGGGTCCCCGCTCCTCCCCGGAGCGCTCGCTACACTCTCCCCGCTGCAGCGCTCCGGTCAGATCCACTGACCCGGGGCGCTGCGATTCCGCTTCCAGCCGGGATGCGATTCGCGATGCGGGTAGCGCCCGCTCGCGATGCGCACCCCGGCTCCCGTACCTGACTCGCTCTCCCTCGGTCCTGTCCCGGCGCGCGCGGCCCCGCTCCCTAGGGCGCGCGCGCGCCGGGTCTTTGCGATTTAAAGGGCCACTGCGCCGCTGATTGGCGCAGTGATTCCAATTAGTGTGTTCACCTGTGCACTTCCCTATATCACCTCACTTCCCCTGCACTCCCTTGCCGGATCTTGTTGCCATCGTGCCAGTGAAAGCGTTTCCTTGTGTGTTCCTAGCCTGTGTTCCAGACCTCCTGCCGTTGCCCCTGACTACGATCCTTGCTGCCTGCCCCGACCTTCTGCTACGTCCGACCTTGCTTCTGTCTACTCCCTTGTACCGCGCCTATCTTCAGCAGCCAGAGAGGTGAGCCGTTGCTAGTGGATACGACCTGGTCACTACCGCCGCAGCAAGACCATCCCGCTTTGCGGCGGGCTCTGGTGAAAACCAGTAGTGACTTAGAACCGATCCACTAGCACGGTCCACGCCAATCCCTCTCTGGCACAGAGGATCCACTACCTGCCAGCCGGCATCGTGACAGTAGATCCGGCCATGGATCCCGCTGAAGTTCCTCTGCCAGTTGTCGCTGACCTTACCACGGTGGTCGCCCAGCAGTCACAACAGATAGCGCAACAAGGCCAACAGCTGTCTCAACTGACCGTTATGCTACAGCAGTTACTACCACAGCTTCAGCAGTCATCTCCTCCGCCAGCTCCTGCACCTCCTCCGCAGCGAGTGGCCGCTCCTGGTCTACGCCTATCCTTGCCGGATAAATTTGATGGGGACTCTAAGTTTTGCCGTGGCTTTCTTTCCCAATGTTCCCTGCATCTGGAGATGATGTCGGACCAGTTTCCCACTGAAAGGTCTAAGGTGGCTTTCGTAGTCAGCCTTCTGTCTGGAAAAGCCCTGTCTTGGGCCACACCGCTCTGGGACCGCAATGACCCCGTCACTGCCTCTGTACACTCCTTCTTCTCGGAAATCCGAAGTGTCTTTGAGGAACCTGCCCGAGCCTCTTCTGCTGAGACTGCCCTGTTGAACCTGGTCCAGGGTAATTCTTCCGTTGGCGAGTATGCCGTACAATTCCGTACTCTTGCTTCAGAATTATCCTGGAATAATGAGGCCCTCTGCGCGACCTTTAAAAAAGGCCTATCCAGCAACATTAAAGATGTTCTGGCCGCACGAGAAATTCCTGCTAATCTACATGAACTCATTCACCTAGCCACTCGCATTGACATGCGTTTTTCCGAAAGGCGTCAGGAGCTCCGCCAAGATATGGACTCTGTTCGCACGAGGCGTTTCTTCTCCTCGGCTCCTCTCTCCTCTGGTCCCCTGCAATCCGTTCCTGTGCCTCCCGCCGTGGAGGCTATGCAGGTCGACCGGTCTCGCCTGACACCTCAAGAGAGGACACGACGCCGCATGGAGAACCTCTGCCTGTACTGTGCTAGTACCGAACACTTCCTGAGGGATTGTCCTATCCGTCCTCCCCGCCTGGAAAGACGTACGCTGACTCCGCACAAAGGTGAGACAGTTCTTGATGTCTACTCTGCTTCTCCACGTCTTACTGTGCCTGTGCGGATGTCTGCCTCTGCCTTCTCCTTCTCTACTGTGGCCTTCCTGGACTCTGGATCTGCAGGAAATTTTATTTTGGCCTCTCTCGTCAATAGGTTCAACATCCCAGTGACCAGTCTCGCCAGACCCCTTTACATCAATTGTGTAAACAATGAAAGATTGGACTGTACCATACGTTTCCGCACGGAGCCCCTTCTAATGAGCATCGGATCTCATCACGAGAGGATTGAACTTTTGGTCCTCCCCAATTGCACCTCGGAAATTCTCCTTGGACTTCCCTGGCTTCAACTTCATTCCCCAACCCTGGATTGGTCCACTGGGGAGATCAAGAGTTGGGGGCCCTCTTGTTCCAAGGACTGTCTAAAACCGGTTCCCAGTAACCCTTGCCGTGACTCTGTGGTTCCTCCAGTAACCGGTCTCCCTAAGGCCTATATGGACTTCGCGGATGTTTTCTGCAAAAAACAAGCTGAGACTCTACCTCCTCACAGGCCTTATGATTGTCCTATCGACCTCCTCCCGGGCACTACTCCACCCCGGGGCAGAATTTATCCTCTCTCTGCCCCAGAGACTCTTGCCATGTCTGAATACGTCCAGGAAAATTTAAAAAAGGGCTTTATCCGTAAATCCTCCTCTCCTGCCGGAGCCGGATTTTTCTTTGTGTCCAAAAAAGATGGCTCCCTACGTCCTTGCATTGACTACCGCGGTCTTAATAAAATCACGGTTAAGAACCGCTACCCCCTACCCCTCATCTCTGAACTCTTTGATCGCCTCCAAGGTGCCCACATCTTTACTAAACTGGACTTAAGAGGTGCCTATAACCTCATCCGCATCAGAGAGGGGGATGAGTGGAAAACGGCATTTAACACCAGAGATGGACACTTTGAGTATCTGGTCATGCCCTTTGGCCTGTGCAACGCCCCTGCTGTCTTCCAAGACTTTGTTAATGAAATTTTTCGTGATCTGTTATACTCCTGTGTTGTTGTATATCTGGACGATATCCTAATTTTTTCTGCCAATCTAGAAGAACACCGCCAGCATGTCCGTATGGTTCTTCAGAGACTTCGTGACAATCAACTCTATGCCAAAATTGAGAAATGTCTGTTTGAATGCCAATCTCTTCCTTTTCTAGGATATTTGGTCTCTGGCCAGGGACTACAAATGGATCCAGACAAACTCTCTGCCGTCTTAGATTGGCCACGCCCCTCCGGACTCCGTGCTATCCAACGCTTTTTGGGGTTCGCCAATTATTACAGGCAATTTATTCCACATTTTTCTACCATTGTGGCTCCTATCGTGGCTTTAACCAAAAAAAATGCCGATCCCAAGTCTTGGCCTCCTCAAGCGGAAGACGCCTTTAAACGACTCAAGTCTGCCTTTTCTTCGGCTCCCGTGCTCTCCAGACCTGACCCTTCCAAACCCTTCCTATTGGAGGTTGATGCCTCCTCAGTGGGAGCTGGAGCTGTTCTTCTACAAAAAAATTCTTCCGGGCATGCTGTCACTTGTGGTTTTTTTTCTAGGACCTTCTCTCCGGCGGAGAGGAACTACTCCATCGGGGATCGAGAGCTTCTAGCCATCAAATTAGCACTTGAGGAATGGAGGCATCTGCTGGAGGGATCAAGATTTCCAGTTATTATTTACACCGACCACAAGAACCTCTCCTACCTCCAGTCTGCCCAACGGCTGAATCCTCGCCAGGCCCGGTGGTCTCTGTTCTTTGCCCGATTTAATTTTGAGATTCACTTTCGGCCTGCCGATAAGAACATTAGGGCCGATGCTCTCTCTCGTTCCTCGGATGCCTCAGAAGTTGAACTCTCTCCGCAACACATCATTCCACCTGACTGCCTGATCTCCACTTCTCCAGCCTCCATCAGGCAAACTCCTCCAGGAAAGACCTTTGTTTCTCCACGCCAACGCCTCGGAATCCTCAAATGGGGTCACTCCTCCCATCTCGCAGGTCATGTGGGCATCAAGAAATCTGTGCAACTCATCTCCCGCTTCTATTGGTGGCCGACTCTGGAGACGGATGTTGTGGACTTTGTGCGAGCCTGCACTATCTGTGCCCGGGATAAGACTCCTCGCCAGAAGCCCGCTGGTTTTCTTCATCCCCTGCCTGCCCCGAACAGCCTTGGTCTCTGATTGGTATGGATTTTATTACTGATTTACCCCCTTCCCGTGGCAACACTGTTATTTGGGTGGTCGTTGATCGATTCTCCAAAATGGCACATTTCATCCCTCTTCCTGGTCTTCCTTCAGCGCCTCAGTTGGCTAAACAATTTTTTGTACACATTTTTCGTCTTCACGGGTTGCCTACGCAGATCGTCTCGGATAGAGGCGTCCAATTCGTGTCTAAATTCTGGAGGGCTCTCTGTAAACAACTCAAGATTAAATTAAATTTTTCTTCTGCATATCATCCCCAGTCCAATGGACAAGTAGAAAGAATTAACCAGGTCTTGGGTGATTATTTGCGACATTTTGTTTCCTCCCGCCAGGATGACTGGGCAGATCTCCTTCCATGGGCCGAATTCTCGTATAACTTCAGAGTCTCTGAATCTTCCTCCAAATCCCCATTTTTCGTGGTGTACGGCCGTCACCCTCTTCCCCCCCTCCCTACCCCCTTGCCCTCTGGTCTGCCCGCTGTGGATGAAATTTCTCGTGACCTTTCCATCATATGGAGAGAGACCCAAAATTCTCTCTTACAGGCTTCATCACGCATGAAGAAGTTCGCGGATAAGAAAAGAAGAGCTCCTCCCATTTTTTCCCCTGGAGACAAGGTATGGCTCTCCGCTAAATATGTTCGCTTCCGTGTCCCTAGCTACAAGTTGGGACCACGCTATCTTGGTCCTTTCAAAATTTTGTGTCAGATTAATCCTGTCTCTTACAAACTTCTTCTTCCTCCTTCTCTCCGTATCCCTAATGCCTTTCACGTTTCTCTTCTTAAACCACTCATCCTCAACCGTTTTTCTCCCAAATCTGTTCCTCCCACTCCTGTTTCCGGCTCCTCGGACATCTTCTCTGTCAAAGAGATCTTAGCTTCTAAAAAGGTCAGAGGGAAAACTTTTTTTTTAGTGGATTGGGAGGGTTGTGGTCCTGAAGAGAGATCCTGGGAACCTGAGGACAACATCCTAGACAAAAGTCTGCTCCTCAGGTTCTCAGGCTCTAAGAAGAGGGGGAGACCCAAGGGGGGGGGTACTGTTACGCCGAGCGCTCCGGGTCCCCGCTCCTCCCCGGAGCGCTCGCTACACTCTCCCCGCTGCAGCGCTCCGGTCAGATCCACTGACCCGGGGCGCTGCGATTCCGCTTCCAGCCGGGATGCGATTCGCGATGCGGGTAGCGCCCGCTCGCGATGCGCACCCCGGCTCCCGTACCTGACTCGCTCTCCCTCGGTCCTGTCCCGGCGCGCGCGGCCCCGCTCCCTAGGGCGCGCGCGCGCCGGGTCTTTGCGATTTAAAGGGCCACTGCGCCGCTGATTGGCGCAGTGATTCCAATTAGTGTGTTCACCTGTGCACTTCCCTATATCACCTCACTTCCCCTGCACTCCCTTGCCGGATCTTGTTGCCATCGTGCCAGTGAAAGCGTTTCCTTGTGTGTTCCTAGCCTGTGTTCCAGACCTCCTGCCGTTGCCCCTGACTACGATCCTTGCTGCCTGCCCCGACCTTCTGCTACGTCCGACCTTGCTTCTGTCTACTCCCTTGTACCGCGCCTATCTTCAGCAGCCAGAGAGGTGAGCCGTTGCTAGTGGATACGACCTGGTCACTACCGCCGCAGCAAGACCATCCCGCTTTGCGGCGGGCTCTGGTGAAAACCAGTAGTGACTTAGAACCGATCCACTAGCACGGTCCACGCCAATCCCTCTCTGGCACAGAGGATCCACTACCTGCCAGCCGGCATCGTGACAGTGCGGAGAGATCCTAAATTAAATGCTTTTTATTACTGCATTTCCCAGACACAACCCCAATGGGGATAATTCTCCAACATTTAAACTGAGGTACTCTAAATGGACCTATCAATAATCCCTTGTCCAATTTTGCTTTAACTAAAGAATCTATCATGCTGGGATTATTCTGAGCAGACATCAGCTACTGCACTGAAATGTCTGATTTGGCAAGGTGACCAGGTCTGTATGAAGTGCCTGACAAGAAACTGTGCAACCTGGGTATCTGGGTGAGGCTGTAGGCATAAGGCTAAATAATCATTGCCGATCACACTTAGTCATGCAGATTTAGCCGATTTTTGGGGACAGGCTATTTTTGGGTGTGTTCTGAAACAATTCACACACACATGGAGTAGGCAACACTGATTATAGTGACATGAAGAGAAGTTAAAATGATTGCATATGTGTGATTTACCTAAGTATTTGATTGGCCTGCCTAGCTTGTCTAAAGACCCTGAAACCCTACAGGTACCGGATGTGGAAGGTGGGAGTTGTCTGAATGGACCAGCCTCAGAGGGAGTGTTGACACTATTACACCACTCTGTTGTATGGGATATCAATTGGCAGAGGGAACAAGTTGGTGTTTTTAGGCCAGCAAAGTGCCTTCAAAAGATCTCTGTGTCTATGTTCATCCAGTTAGTAATAAATTGAAACTGAAACAAGGCTGATCCACTGTATTTATGTGCTAAATTATCTACTTTAAACAGATAGAGATCTAGTTCCTCTCTCCTATCTGGCCGTACTGAACAGATTATGTTTCTGTAGAGACTATATGCAAGCATAAATTCAGTTACAGAAAGTTTTCTATTCACTCTGGCATCTCACAACTGAAACTTCCCCACACGGTGATATCATGTGTTGCTATCAGCAGAGAAGCCAGATTGATGTCCTTTCCTTCCAGTATATCTTTTTTGATATGAGCTGGTATGAAGTGCGCAGGTGTGATGTTGGGAGTGATGGAGGTGATACTTGAGGCACTATCGTGTGAAGCAGCTGGGACTGTAGGGACTACTGTAGTGGTAGCAAAATGCCTGGCTTCTACCAATTCCAGTATAGCCTGGATGCCAGAGATGGATGTAGTCAAACTGTTCAGCATGGAATGCAGCTACATAAGTGAGGTCTGTATAGTCGGATTAGATATGTCATCTTGACTAGTACCAGCAGTTTCAGACACCAGTAGTCTATAGAGCTCAGCCTTCCTGGCAGTAGCCGGGAATGGTATGCCTTTTCTCGTGAGTTCAGAGGTCAATTTAGGGATTGTCCACTTACAAAGGCATGGTATGCTCCCATGGTCGGACAAGCGAGTGGTATTTTCAGGTAATGAGGCCGATTCTTCAATGTCTGATGCATGAGACATAATGAAGGCTGCAAAAAAGGATAAGGCAATGGTAAGAAGGCTGCAACTATGGGACTAAAGGAATAGAATTCCACCATGGAAGGAAGTACACAACTAAATCTAAGGGAATCCCCAGCTGAGACCATAACACTGAAGACAACCCGAGTGATCTTAGCTTATGTGTACCTCACAAACCTGACCCGACAGCCTGCCCAAGATGTGGTGTATCGTGCACAGAGCCCTATGAAGACCTGCAAATGAGAACCACCATGACACATTTGCACCACGACTGCTTACCAGAAGTGACAGATGGGATGAGATGAAAAGAACCAGACGATACTGAAAATTTTCGATGTAGTACTGAGGTGAACTTGAGGAACAAGCTGCACCCAAACTGTAATAACAAACATT
This sequence comes from Hyla sarda, assembly GCF_029499605.1. NCBI lineage: Eukaryota > Metazoa > Chordata > Amphibia > Anura > Hylidae > Hyla > Hyla sarda. The sequence goes on along the minus strand of NC_079190.1, from coordinate 369,914,285 downwards.
TGCATAAACAAACCTGAACCGTTAAGAAAAATTACCGAGCCCCATAGGCGGGACAGGACTAATAAGAGACATGACCCCTAAAACGCATGCCTACCACTGATGCTGACAACACTGAGAGTTTAAGAACGAGGACATACTGATGAGTCCTAACTGTTGCAAGATTGGATGAGCCCTGTAGACGAGGGAAGTGCAATGTCAGTTCTAAACCCCAACATGCTTAACCTGAGAAGTGTGGCAATGCTGATAAACTTTGGGATACCAGGACGTTTGATAGTCTCCCCTACCAGAGACCAAAGACATAGAAATTCTGAGGAAACCACGACAAATAACCTGCTACATACATAAGTAGAACACATGACCAATATAAGAAATAGCCGGATCCTGTAGTCATGGCAGGATCCCAGAGTGAAAATCCTAACCTGCGACCACTTACTGTAATTTCTCTACACAGCTGAGAAGTTTGCCACGGACATGTTGATAGCCACCTTAATGACTTAAAGGGGTAATCCCGGGCAAAAACATCTTATCCCCTATCGAAAGGATAAGGGATAAGATGTCTGATCGCGGGGGGCCGTTAAATGATTAGTCTCATTAACATATTAGACATGCAGTAATTAAATCAGAATTTTGCAACATGAACAATGCTTCTATATTTTGTTATCTTGTTTTTTGTAGTATTTATTCATAAATGTTTCTAGATTAATTTAAAAAAAAATATTTTTCAGAAATGGTCCAAACCAGTCAACAAAGAAAGGAAAGCCAGTGTTGAAAATACAAATGCCAATGAACATTCAGTCTTACAAATACAACTGTTGGCTACACCTTACCTTATTCTTAACATCTGCATTGATGTCATTTAATTGGCATTATCTAAGCGTATGTTAACAGGAACAGAACAGCCAAAATCTGAATTAAATTATCTGAGCAATATAATTTACGTATTTAAGTAATGCGCTAAAGCACAAACAGTACTCACTAAAAGGAGGGATGGGTACAAGATATTCTAAACATCTATTTTAATTAGAAAAGTGGTGAAATATCTATGGACTTATTGTTGAACACAGGTAAATGACGTGGAAAAATAAAGCGGCAGGTGCTCATAGGGCAGTTAAAATGAATCCTTATTAGCTAACAGAGGAATATACACACAGGGGCAGACTGACTGACTGACCGGCCGGGTACAGGGCCCACCAACTCTTGTATATAATCACTTATATGGTATACAGATTCTGTATACAGCTGGTATCTACCACTATATGCGAAATGTATGGGGGAATACTGTTCTGCGTATAGGCGTTTTATTCCTTACAATATGGTGGTATTATCCAGTCATTGTGGATAAAATTTTACATTAGGGGTGGGGCATGATGAGGAATTTCAGTGGGATAGGGGCATAGTAGAGGTGAGGCCAGGGGTAGATACCAGGGGTGGAGTCTTACAGGGAGCCCTTGCTTTATCTGGTATACAGATTCCGTGTACTGCTGGTATCTACCACTATGTAGGAACTGTATTGGGGAATACTGGTCTGCGTATAAGGGTTTTATTCGTTACAATATGGTGGTATTATGCAGTCATTGTGTATAAAATTTTACATTGGGGTGGGGCATGAGGAGTAATTTGAGTGGGATAGGGGCGTAGTAGAGATGAGGTCAGGGGTGGAGTCTCACAGGGAGCCCTTGTTTTATCTGATCAGTCCACCCCTGTATGCAAAATCATGTAGTGAAATTATATTAGTATTGACACACTATTGCACTTCATGTTGTTTTTTTGGCATGATGAAAGCTAGGGAAGCCTAGCCCTGGTTACCAACCAGATATTGTAGAAACATCACATTGAGAGTTCAATTGTTCAGTTCAGTCCTTCTTATGGTTCCTTAGATAAGCCACCAGGACTTCTCCATTGAGCACAATCCAGCCTGAAGATACCACTGGACATGGGGTGAGATTGAGATTCTTAATTAAAAAAAAATGTCAAGCTGATCTATAGAGGCATATCATACATGTATGCAGACTTTGTTCTGTAGAGCCACTCCCTGACACTAATGTTTATTAACCCCTTGACGCAAATGGACATACATTTAAGTCCATTTGTGGCTCCCGAGGTATGACGCGCGCTCAGCCGGTTAGCTCAGTGGTGCTGTTTGGGACCGCCACGGTGAAATTGCGGCATTCCAAACAGCTTTCAGGATGCGAGGAGGATCCCTACCTGCCTTGCCAAATGACTGCTCCGTGCCTGAGATCTAGGCAGGAGCAGTCAAGTGGCAGAAACACTGATCAATGCTATGCTATGGCATAGCAGCGATCAGTATGAGAGATCAATGTAATGCATGTTATGGTCCCCTATGGGGGCTATAACATTGCAAAAAAAGTGTAAAAAAAAAAGAAGTTCATAAATGTGATTTATCCCTTTCCCTAATAAAAGTTTGAATCACCCCCCTTTTCCCATAAAAAAACCTGTGTAAATAAAAATAAACATGTGTGCTATCGCCGTGTGCGTAAATGTCAGAACTATCAAAATATACTGTTAATTAAACCTCACGGTTAATGGCATACACGTAAAAAAATTCCACAGTCCAAAATAGCGTTTTTTTGGTCACTTTTTATATCATAAAAAAATGAATATAAAGTGATCAAAAAGTCCCATCAAACAAAAATGGTACCGATAAAAATGTCAGTTTATGGCGCAAAAAATGTGCCCCTTATACGGAAAAATAGTTGTAGGTGTCAGAAGTGGACATTTTTCAACGTATAAATTTTGGTGCATGTAGTTATAATTTTTTTTTTTGTAGCAAAATAAAATCAAACCTATAAAAATTGGGTATCCTTGCGACCATATGGACCTACAGAATAAATATAAGGCGCAATTTTTACTGAAAACTGCACTGCGTAGAAACGGAAGCTGCTAAAACTTACACATTTTTTATTTTTTTTTATTTTGCCCCACAAATATTTTTTTTCTGCTTTCAACGTAGATTTGAAATTATTAATGGTTTTACAAAGTAAAATTGTTGGCACAAAGAACAAGCCCTCATGTGTGTTTTTAGGTGGAAAATTTAAAGTGTTATGATTTTTAGAAGGTGAGGAGGAAAAAACAAAAGTGCAAAAATGTATGATCGCCAAAGAGAGAAGGGGTTAAGCAACTCACTGCATGTAAACCTGCAGTGTTGCTGGTGTCAATTGGTGGTTTGAGTATCTTGTGGTTATTGGGGCTGTTCACATACAAGAGTCCCTAAAAGTTGAAGAAAAAAGGTTAATAGGGTAAATCATCGGAGCATTACACGTGGTAACACTTGAGCTTAGAATAAGAATCTAACACTTGAAGAGGGCAAAAACATTGGCTGGTAAACAAATCCTCACTTCTTCTGCATCATATTGATATGCCCTTGTATTTCCATGTGATGTGTAGTATAATGAGTTAACATGGTCAATTATTTCTGTATGTTTCATAGATCATGACATAACAAGTGAACTCTGGTCTACTCCTCCTATCTCTTCTTTGATTTGATCAACGACTTACACAAAACAATCATACATTGATGGACTACCCTGTGGGTATACCATAAATGTCAAGAAAAGTCACGGTTTTGAAAAAGAAGTGAATCACTACTTAAATGAGATAACTACTTAACCTCTTCAGGACACAGGGCGTATGGATACGCCCTACATTCCGAGTCCTTAAGGACTGAGGGCACATCCATACGCCCGTGGGAAATCAGGTCCCCACCGCTGGCCGGTTGGGGACCGGAGCCGGATGCCTGCTGAAATCATTCAGCTGGCACATCGCCCAGGGGGGTCCTGAGACCCTCCCATGTCGGCGATCGGAGAAAATCGCATGTCAATTCAGACATGCGATTTTCTCCAATTCCGGGCTGATCGGGTCTCTGGTGACCCGATCACCCGGAAAATAGGGCTGATCGGAGTTGTCAGCAACAGCCCCGATCAGCCTAAAGGATAGGAGTGAGGTCGCAAAGCTGCGATCTACTCCTATCCCCTGCCATTACTCAGAACGGAGTTCTGACCAATGGCAGCGCAGGACAGGGGGTTGCCATGGCAGCCCCCCATTCTGCCCGCCCCTGGATGTCGAGGGGCTCTGGAAAGAAGATGGAGGCCGTACCTGCAGGAGATGATGCCTGGGGACCTGGGATCTTCGCTGGAGCCTGCAGGATCTTGATCAGGTAGGGAATCGACAGGGGGGGGGGGGGGGAATTGAAAGTGAAAGTAAATCGATCTTTACTGTGGCAACCACTAGGGGGGCCAAACTGCAACTCCCAGCATGCCCAGAGAGCAAAAGGCTGTCTGGGCATGCTGGGAGTTGTAGTTTTGCAACATCTGGAAGGTCACAGTTTGGAGACCACTGTTACAGTGGTGCCCAAACAGTAGCCCTCCAGATGTTGCCAAACTACAACTCTCAGCATGCCTCGACTGCCCAGGCATGCTGGGAGTTGTAGTTCTGTAACATCTGTCCCTTCAGATTTAGCAGTTTTCATGACATTTTTGAAAATTGCTGCTCTACTTTGAAGCCCTCTAAGTTTTTTCAAAAAGCAAAAGTATGTCCATTTTATGATGCCAACATAAAGTGGACATATTGTGTTTGTGAAGAAAAATAAAATGTATTTGGAATATCCATTTTCCTTACAAGTAGAGAGCTTCAAAGTTAGAAAAATGCAAAATTTTCTAAATTTTTATGAAATTTTGGGATTTTTCACCAAAAAAGGATGCAATTAACCCCGAAAATTTACCACCAAAATAAAGTAGAATATGTCACAAAAAAACAATCTCAGAATCAGAATATTCGGTAAAAGTGTTTTCGCTTTATTAATTTTTAAAGTGACGGTGGTCAGAATTGCGAAAAAGGGCTCATTCCTTTAGGTGAAAAAGGGCTGCATCCTTAAGGGGTTAAAGGGAACCAAGCATCAGATTTTACTATATATAATGTGTGGCAACATGTTATTTATGGTGAACACCAAAGTCCTAGCAAAGTGCAACACAAACTCCCATGTGCTCCAGTGACACCCATAGGGGAGTGCGTACTAATCCTGTCAAGGACAGGGGAACTCCATAAATATATGTACACAGAAAAATTTGAGTTATGACACCACCTTCAATATAAACATATAAATCTTTATTAAGATGTTTTACATAAAAAACATATAAATGCAAAGATGAAGTAATGCAATGGAAATCCAACGCAAAAATAACTGGTGCAGAGCAGAAAAATTACATACAAATGAGTAAATAGGATGTCCACAAACTATATATAGCAGATATGGAATAAATAATTGGCCACTATGGGCTATCCATACAAGTGCTGCATAATTACAAAGTAGAAATGTACATCTAAAATCACCTAGGACTGATATACAGCCATGCCAAGAAATTCACAGTGAAATTTAGTGATAGCAGGGACAGCATGTATAAATTACTCAGTAGGAATCAATGTGTAACCTCACCCATGTAGCTCTGAGACCGATGCCTACAACCGTTTAGGTTTCCCTTTACCCTTGAAAAAGGGAAACCAAAACGGTCGTAGGGGTCGGTCGCAGAGCTTGTTATCCCACATGGGTGAGGTTACACATTGATTCTTACTGAGTAATTTGTACATGCTGTCCCTGCTATCACTAAATTTCACTGTGAATTTCTTGGCATGGCTGTATATCAGTCCTAGGTGATTTTAGATGTACATTTCTACTTTGTAATTATGCAGCACTTGTATGGATAGCCCATAGTGGCCAATTATATATTCCATATCTGCTATATATAGTGTGTGGACATCCTATTTACTCATTTGTATGTAATTTTCTTGCTCTGCACCAGTTATTTTTGTGTTGGATTTCCATTGCATTACTTCATCTTTGCATTTATATGTTTTTTTATGTAAAACATCTTAATAAAGATTTATATGTTTATATTGAAGGGGGTGTCATAACTCTAATTTTTCTGTGTACATTTTATTTATGGTAAAATCTTCATCCTTATGATCCTTAGGGGACGTTCCTGCCGCAGGGATGGTGAGGATATAAAGTTTAGAAGTCTTCCCTGCCACCCCTGTAAGTAGTCTTCTGGGCAGGGAGCTATGCTTACCTAGTCCAGTTGACTGCGCTGCAATCACGCCCTCTCCGCCTGATTGGCAGCCCGCGTCACCAGTCTACTCCCTAAGCAGATAAAGCAGAGCAGTGACGCAGGTACATATCATGAGTAAAGTGTACAGTAACAAAAGTAAGGCTGTTCACAGTAGCAATCAAATGTGGAGTCACCATATAAATTCTAATAAATAGTTGTGAGCAAGTAGGAGCAATGTATAAAGCTGCGTTTAGTATTGAACCAGATACAAGCCAGCACAGAATGATCACATTTAGGAATAGTGAAAGATAGCATACATATGAAACAGCACATAAGCATATTACAAGTAAGACAGAAATCCCCTGGCACATCCCAATATGCATGCTTCGTTCCTCCTGACGAAGGAGTAATGTATAGAGTAATGTAACAGACAACTATATCTAATATTCAATGACTCTATAGGGACAGGTTCTGTTCCCCAGGACTGATGCATATAAAATGTGGTGTCAACATTCAAAAAGGGGCCAAAAGATGACCTCAAGAATTATGGACCTCTTAGTTTAACCTCTGTTGTATGTAAATCTTTTGACGATTTTCTAAGAGATGCTACTGTATATATTGGAGTACCTCAATGAAAATAAGTGTATGACTATCAATATGGAGGGGATCAGTCCTGTCAAACTAACCTGATCAGCATTTATGAGGAGGTGAGCTCAAGACTGGATCGGAATGAATTGCTGGATGCAACATATTTAGATTTTTCCATAGAATTTGATACTGTGCTATATAAAAGGTTGGTACATGAAATGAGAGAACAGTTAACACAATAGAGGAAAGTGCTCTGTTACAAATGGATCTGGATAGGTTCGAAACTGGGGCTAGGAAGTGGCAGATGAGGTGCTGTCAGGTACTGTGTACAATGCTGGGCACCAGTATACAAGAGAGATCTAGTGGAGCTGGATAGGGTTCAAAGACGGGCAACCAGAGTAATAAGGGGAATAAAAGGACCTTAAAAGGGCCTGAATGCATTTCTAGAGAGTAATAATATCACAGGTTTTGAGTACTAGATTTATAGGGAAAGAATGTTGATTTGGGAATTTATTCAGGAGTCTGGAAGGAATTTTTATCCCTGGTATGGGGCAATAAGCCTATGCCTCATAAGGATTTTTTGCCTTCCCCTGGATCAACACAGCAGAGACAGAATAGGGATAAAGGTTCCCCAGGATGGACTCTTGTCTTTTTCCAACCTTATGAACTATGTTACTTTGTAGTTATGTAACAAGTTGTTTCTGTTATATTGACTCAGAAATTTCTGTGACTCATAACTTTAGTCAAAGTAAAAGTTTGACTGTATTCTTGACTCATTATTGCAGTAACTATGATGTGTATTTCTTCGCTATAGTTAGCCCAGAGATAGAAGTGCTTCTCTTCAAATCTTTGGAGGTAGTCTTCAACTTTTATTGGGAAACTACAATGAACTGAAATCTTCTGTATAATGTACTTGAATCACAGCAGAAAATAAACGATTGCTGGTGTGATATATTTTATTACTTCTATTATGTATTGTCTAATGGTCAAGGACTAAGAGACTGTCTTTTATTTTGATCAATATGTAACAAAGGAAAAATGTTACAAAGAGGAAGAACAGAGCTACGTGTTTTAGACCAGACTGTGCTAGATATAATACATTCAATATGACTGATAATATAACGCTAAGCTGGTTAACAGTTACTTTCCTTCCGCTATCCTTAGAAGCCAGATGGTTCCAAACTGGAGGTTATTACTGCAACCCTACTCCTGTGATCAAAGCCTTAGACCTAGCAGTGACAAAGCTAAAGAGTGGTTAACACACTAGCACCGTTTTCTCTTATCCTTCCACTATGTGTTTTGTTTTGGCCCATTTGGAAAATACTTTTTGGATATAGCGCTGCTGGATCACTTCAGAAAAACAGTATCCCAGTGAAATATATCAGAACCACATGTTAAGGAGCATGTGAAAAGCAGTGCATGAGCAGGATGACTGTAATTCAAAAGAATGGCAGGGTTTAATGAAAGGTCTGATCTAGTTCCAAGACTGTTTCCTAATGACATACACTAAATCTAGATATATCACAGATGCAATGCTTCGAATCAGAAAGCAAAGAGGTCTTTACATATAGCAGAATGTGCAGCAGATAAATATAGATGTCACATTTCTATCTAATGAATTCTCCAGTTTTTTCTGATCTAGTATCCCATGGCTGATGAATGCCACATCACTTTAATATGTATTGTAACTAAAATAGAAATTCAGCTTGCTTCCAGTTAAAGGGGTTATACAGTTATTTTAAACTCTTCTCCTATCCACAAGATAGGAGATGATTGTGTGGGGTCCAAGCAGTCATACGGAAAGGGTCATGTCTCTCCCTACTGAACACTCCAGTCCCTACCTTCCAATATGTAGTAGTCTTGCCGGTAAAGAGCTGCTCTGCCAACTACCAGCTGAGGCAGGACATGATTGACTGAGCAGACCGTTACTGCAAAGACTTTGCAGATAGGGACCCGAGTGCTCAGTGAGAAGAGACTTGCACCATTCTGAAAATGGCAGGGGGTCCATGCGATCAGACACTAATTTCCTATCCTGTTGGTAGGTGAAAAGTTTCAAATAACCGGATAGCCACTTTCATGTATCATACCATGTAGAATTTAAAGTGTACCTCTAAGCTATCCACACTAAGCCCAACTTTATTAATCAGTTTTATTAATCATCCTGAAACCCACACTGTCTGGTTTTGCCCGTAACAACCAATCACAGCTCGGCTTTCATTTTACCAGAGCTCTTTAAGAAATTAAAGCGGAGCTGTGATTGGTTGTTATGGAGAAATGTTCATGTTTTTGGTTTCAAACATGTGCATTCTAAGTGTTGGACAGCTAAAAAGTTGGACAACTAATGCTGTTCTGTCCTCCTTATGTGTGAGGGTATATAACTTGACAGACAGCGAAACCTTCCCCAGCAAAGCAATGACAAAGGAGCCAACTTCAACCTTTATTGCAAGGATATATATGGTGACACTGAGGAACAGAAAAATAACACACTTACTAATGCAAACTGAAATATGACAATGCATCTAATACATTACTGTACAAGGCAATGCAAATACAAGCATGTGCAGGACGTCTAAGTTACATAAAGTGCTGATATATGAAATGTTGATAAACATCCACAAGAGTATACACAGATTTATGAGATATTGATAAACATCCATAAGAGTATACACAGATATATGAGATGATGATAAAAATCCATAAAAATATACACAGATATACTCAAGAGCGTGCTATCCTATCTGAATGACAAGCATGGTCCCTAGCTGCTAACTATAAGCTGTTATAAAACAGCAGGAAAACATGAAAACACAACAATATGCATACAGATGCAAACTGTATTGTTATATAGTTTTTGTGAGCAAACCAGCGATGCCGCCATAAGCTTGGATGAAAAGGATTGCTCAGGATTCACCTACCCATGAGGTTACCTCTGAAATGCTTGTTGTAAAATAAGGAAATGGCTGCTATGGGATGAGCTGATGATGTCACCAGAGTCCTTAGGCTACAGGATATGGAAGCTGAAATGGGTAAAACTTCTAATGTGAAGAGTTTTAGTGTATGCAAATGTCCACTAGATGGTGTTGTTACAACACGAACAGAGAATGACACACTATTAATACAAAGCATAGTAACCCATACATTAATAACAAGTAACAAAAGCAGCTGAAGGCATGACATATAGTATACTGTAGACAGATGAAGGGTGAAAAACTACAAGTCCCTATAAAGAAGGCTTCCAAAGTGCCAGTTTTAAAGAATCTAGCAACTATCCTCAACACTTTTTGGCCAGGAAAATATGTCACTCTCCTCTAAAATATCCACCCAAACAGTGAAGGCTGCAGTGATTTCCCTGGATCTCTTTATACTCAGTCCAGGCATAAAATGTAAAAAGAAAAAGCAATACCAGCATTCAGAGTATAAAAATAGAATGATAATTATGGAAGAAAAACAATGTGGGGGACTCAAACTACATTGGGGACCAGAGATCAATCAACTAGTACCCCCCTTCCCTCCCGGATAACAGTAAAGACGATCTCAACCAATCATGGAACGTTTACCATCTAGAGATTCTGTGATTGGTTGAAGTCTTCTTTGCTGGTTATTCTGGAGGTTGTCACGATGCCGGCTGGCAGGTAGTGGATCCTCTGTGCCAGAGAGGGATAGCGAGGACCGTGCTAGTGGACCGGTTCTAAGACACTACTGGTTTTCACCAGAGCCCGCCGCAAAGCGGGATGGTCTTGCTGCGGCGGTAGTGACCAGGTCGTATCCACTAGCAACGGCTCACCTCTCTGGCTGCTGAAGATACTGAAGATAGGCGAGGTACAAGGGAGTAGGCAGAAGCAAAGTCGGACGTAGCAGAAGGTCGGGGGCAGGCGGCAAGGTTCGTAGTCAGGGGAGATAGCAAAGTTCTGGTACACAGGGTATAAACACACAAAAACGCTTTCACTAGGCTCTAGGGCAACAAGATCCGGCAAGGGAGTGCAAGGGAGGAGACTAGATATAAGGAGGGAACAGGTGGGAACCAATTAAGCCAATTGGGCCAGGCACCAATCATTGGTGCACTGGCCCTTTAAGTCTCAGGGAGCTGGCGCGCGCGCGCCCTAGAGAGCGGAGCCGCGCGCGCCAGCACATGACCGCAGGAGACGGGAACGGGTAAGTGACCTGGGATGCGATTCGCGAGCGGGCGCGTCCCGCTGTGCGAATCGCATCCCCAACGGCCATGAGAGAGCAGCGCTCCCGGTCAGCGGGACTGACCGGGGAGCTGCAGGGAAAGAGACGCCGTGAGCGCTCCGGGGAGGAGCGGGGACCCGGAGCGCTAGGCGTAACAGTACCCCCCCCCCTTAGGTCTCCCCTTCTCCTTATCGGGTAACTGCCTCCCCTGGGATGAGGACACCGGGAAAGGATGGAGGGATTCCTCAACGGCAGGCAGAACCGCAGGAGTAGGAATGGGGAGAGAGGGCAGAGGGCGGGACCAGGCACGGGGCAGTGTGACACCAGGAGGAGGGCCATGAGGGGACACAGAAGCTTGCCTGATGGAACTGGGAGGGGGGGAGGGGCATTTCCTGTGGCAGGCAGAGTCCTTAATGACCTTAGGGGGACCAGATACAGGAGGAACCACAGAGTTACGGCAAGGGTTACTGGGAACCGGTTTTAGACAGTTCTTGGAACAAGAGGACCCCCAACTCTTGATCTCCCCAGTGGACCAATCCAGGGTTGGGGAATGAAGTTGAAGCCAGGGAAGTCCAAGGAGAATTTCCGAGGTGCAATTGGGGAGGACCAAAAGTTCAATCCTCTCGTGGTGAGATCCGATGCTCATAAGAAGGGGCTCCGTGCGGAAACGTATGGTACAGTCCAACCTGGCTCCGTTGACCGCGGAGATGCGGAGTGGCTTGACAAGACGGGTCACCGGAATATGGAATTTATTCACAAAGGACTCCCGAATAAAATTTCCAGAAGCTCCAGAGTCCAGACAGGCCACGGCTGAGAGGGGAGAGCTGGCTGAAGTGGAAATCCGAACAGGTACCGTGAGACGTGGAGAAGCCGACTTGGCATCAAGAGACGCCACACCCACGAGAGCTGAGTGTGAGCGTGCGTTTCCCAGACGTGGAGGACGGATTGGGCAATCCACCAGAAAATGTTCAGTACTGGCACAGTACAAACAAAGATTCTCTTCCTTACGGCGATTCCTCTCTTCCAGGGTCAGGCGAGACCGATCCACTTGCATGGCCTCCTCGGCGGGAGGCCTAGGCGCAGATTGCAGTGGAGACTGTGGGAGAGGTGGCCAGAGATCTAAGTCTTTTTCCTGGCGGAGCTCTTGATGCCTCTCAGAAAAACGCATGTCAATGCGAGTGGCTAGATGAATGAGTTCATGCAGGTTAGCAGGAGTCTCTCGTGCGGCCAGAACATCTTTAATGTTGCTGGATAGGCCTTTTTTAAAGGTCGCGCAGAGAGCCTCATTATTCCAGGAAAGTTCAGAAGCAAGAGTACGGAATTGTATGGCGTACTCGCCAACGGAGGAATTACCCTGGACCAGGTTCAGCAGGGCAGTCTCAGCAGAAGAGGCTCGGGCAGGTTCCTCAAAGACACTTCGAATTTCCGAGAAGAAGGAGTGTACAGAGGCAGTGACGGGGTCATCACGGTCCCAGAGCGGTGTGGCCCATGACAGGGCTTTTCCAGACAGAAGGCTGACTACGAAAGCCACCTTAGACCTTTCAGTAGGAAACTGATCCGACATCATCTCCAGATGCAGGGAACATTGGGAAAGAAAGCCACGGCAAAACTTAGAGTCCCCATTAAATTTGTCCGGCAAAGACAGGCGGAGGCTAGGAGTGGCCACTCGCTGCGGAAGAGGTGCAGGAGCTGGCGGAGGAGATGGTTGCTGCTGCTGTAGCTGAGACTGAATCTGCTGTAGCTGCGACTGGAGTTGCTGAGTCATGGTGGTCAAGTACGACAGCTGGTGATCTTGTTGGGCAATCTGTCGGGCTTGCTGGGCGACCAGTGTGGGGAGGTCGGCGACAACAGGCAGAGGAACTTCAGCGGGATCCATGGCCGGATCTACTGTCACGATGCCGGCTGGCAGGTAGTGGATCCTCTGTGCCAGAGAGGGATAGCGAGGACCGTGCTAGTGGACCGGTTCTAAGACACTACTGGTTTTCACCAGAGCCCGCCGCAAAGCGGGATGGTCTTGCTGCGGCGGTAGTGACCAGGTCGTATCCACTAGCAACGGCTCACCTCTCTGGCTGCTGAAGATACTGAAGATAGGCGAGGTACAAGGGAGTAGGCAGAAGCAAAGTCGGACGTAGCAGAAGGTCGGGGGCAGGCGGCAAGGTTCGTAGTCAGGGGAGATAGCAAAGTTCTGGTACACAGGGTATAAACACACAAAAACGCTTTCACTAGGCTCTAGGGCAACAAGATCCGGCAAGGGAGTGCAAGGGAGGAGACTAGATATAAGGAGGGAACAGGTGGGAACCAATTAAGCCAATTGGGCCAGGCACCAATCATTGGTGCACTGGCCCTTTAAGTCTCAGGGAGCTGGCGCGCGCGCGCCCTAGAGAGCGGAGCCGCGCGCGCCAGCACATGACCGCAGGAGACGGGAACGGGTAAGTGACCTGGGATGCGATTCGCGAGCGGGCGCGTCCCGCTGTGCGAATCGCATCCCCAACGGCCATGAGAGAGCAGCGCTCCCGGTCAGCGGGACTGACCGGGGAGCTGCAGGGAAAGAGACGCCGTGAGCGCTCCGGGGAGGAGCGGGGACCCGGAGCGCTAGGCGTAACAGAGGTGGGGGGGGGGGGGGGGGGGGGGTACTAGTTGATTGATCTCTGCCCCCCCCCCCTCCAATGTGCTGTGAATCCCCCATATTGTTTTCCTTTCTCAATTATGGTTTCCATACTCCTACTCTGAGCACTGGTGTTGCTTTTCTTTTTGTCTGTTCACATTATAAAGGGTGATTTTTGGTGTTCGCACTATCACACCTACTTCTAAACTGCAACTAACAGGGGTACAGGATCTGGGTGCAGGATCTGTAGTGACTCTGTATTTAGTATTCAGAATTTTGATAACCTCTTTGCGTACAGTCTACCCTTTGTATTCTTTTTTATAACATTGATTGTCAGCTTTGAATTGCCCAAGCTCTACTATGTTTATATGTTTTAAAAGAATAGTCAATGGGGAGATTTATTAAAACCTGTGCAGCGGAAAAGTGTAGCAGTTATCCATAGCAACCTATCAGATTGCCTCTTTTGCTTTTCAAAGGTCTTTTAAAAAAAGAAAAGAAGCAATCTGATTGGTTGCTATGGGCAAACTGCTACACTTTTCCTCTGCACAGGTTTTGATGAATCTCTTTATATATCTTTCTCCAGCATAAGGCCTAGGCTACTTTCACACAGCTGTAATATGAGCACCTTTCAGCTTCCTTATTACTACACAAAACACTGACCAGAAGTGGTTCAGATGAAACAAACTAAGATCACCATAGAACCCCTTAGATTAGGTTCACATTGGAATTCTGGTCGGAGATTCCACAGTAACAGAGTTGATTTCAATAGGATTCTGCTGCACTGTTCACATAGCAGGATTTCCGCGCCGGAAACATCTGGCGCAGAAAATCAAATTCCGGAGTACGCAGAAATAATATACTGTACATGTCAATTCTTTATGTGGACAAAGCATGAAATACTGTTACGCCGAGCGCTCCGGGTCCCCGCTCCTCCCCGGAGCGCTCGCTACACTCTCCCCGCTGCAGCGCTCCGGTCAGATCCACTGACCCGGGGCGCTGCGATTCCGCTTCCAGCCGGGATGCGATTCGCGATGCGGGTAGCGCCCGCTCGCGATGCGCACCCCGGCTCCCGTACCTGACTCGCTCTCCCTCGGTCCTGTCCCGGCGCGCGCGGCCCCGCTCCCTAGGGCGCGCGCGCGCCGGGTCTTTGCGATTTAAAGGGCCACTGCGCCGCTGATTGGCGCAGTGATTCCAATTAGTGTCTTCACCTGTGCACTTCCCTATATCACCTCACTTCCCCTGCACTTCCTTGCCGGATCTTGTTGCCATTGTGCCAGTGAAAGCGTTTCCTTGTGTGTTCCTAGCCTGTGTTCCAGACCTCCTGCCGTTGCCCCTGACTACGATCCTTGCTGCCTGCCCCGACCTTCTGCTACGTCCGACCTTGCTTCTGTCTACTCCCTTGTACCGCGCCTATCTTCAGCAGCCTGAGAGGTGAGCCGTTGCTAGTGGATACAACCTGGTCACTACCGCCGCAGCAAGACCATCCCGCTTTGCGGCGGGCTCTGGTGAAAACCAGTAGTGACTTAGAACCGGTCCACTAGCACGGTCCACGCCAATCCCTCTCTGGCACAGAGGATCCACTACCTGCCAGCCGGCATCGTGACAGTAGATCCGGCCATGGATCCCGCTGAAGTTCCTCTGCCAGTTGTCGCTGACCTCACCACGGTGGTCGCCCAGCAGTCACAACAGATAGCGCAACAAGGCCAACAGCTGTCTCAACTGACCGTTATGCTACAGCAGTTACTACCACAGCTTCAGCAGTCATCTCCTCCGCCAGCTCCTGCACCTCCTCCGCAGCGAGTGGCCGCTCCTGGTCTACGCCTATCCTTGCCGGATAAATTTGATGGGGACTCTAAGTTTTGCCGTGGCTTTCTTTCCCAATGTTCCCTGCATCTGGAGATGATGTCGGACCTGTTTCCCACTGAAAGGTCTAAGGTGGCTTTCGTAGTCAGCCTTCTGTCTGGAAAAGCCCTGTCTTGGGCCACACCGCTCTGGGACCGCAATGACCCCGTCACTGCCTCCGTACACTCCTTCTTCTCGGAAATCCGAAGTGTCTTTGAGGAACCTGCCCGAGCCTCTTCTGCTGAGACTGCCCTGTTGAACCTGGTCCAGGGTAATTCTTCCGTTGGCGAGTATGCCGTACAATTCCGTACTCTTGCTTCAGAATTATCCTGGAACAATGAGGCCCTCTGCGCGACCTTTAAAAAAGGCCTATCCAGCAACATTAAAGATGTTCTGGCCGCACGAGAAATTCCTGCTAATCTTCATGAACTTATTCACCTAGCCACTCGCATTGACATGCGTTTTTCCGAAAGGCGTCAGGAGCTCCGCCAAGATATGGACTCTGTTCGCACGAGGCGTTTCTTCTCCTCGGCTCCTCTCTCCTCTGGTCCCCTGCAATCTGTTCCTGTGCCTCCCGCCGTGGAGGCTATGCAGGTCGACCGGTCTCGCCTGACGCCTCAAGAGAGGACACGACGCCGCATGGAGAACCTCTGCCTGTACTGTGCTAGTACCGAACACTTCCTGAGGGATTGTCCTATCCGTCCTCCCCGCCTGGAAAGACGTACGCTGACTCCGCACAAAGGTGAGACAATCCTTGATGTCTACTCTGCTTCTCCACGTCTTACTGTGCCTGTGCGGATGTCTGCCTCTGCCTTCTCCTTCTCTACTGTGGCCTTCTTGGACTCTGGATCTGCAGGAAATTTTATTTTGGCCTCTCTCGTCAACAGGTTCAACATCCCAGTGACCAGTCTCGCCAGACCCCTTTACATCAATTGTGTAAACAATGAAAGATTGGACTGTACCATACGTTTCCGCACGGAGCCCCTTCTAATGAGCATCGGATCTCATCACGAGAGGATTGAACTTTTGGTCCTCCCCAATTGCACCTCGGAAATTCTCCTTGGACTTCCCTGGCTTCAACTTCATTCCCCAACCCTGGATTGGTCCACTGGGGAGATCAAGAGTTGGGGGCCCTCTTGTTCCAAGGACTGTCTAAAACCGGTTCCCAGTAACCCTTGCCGTGACTCTGTGGTTCCTCCAGTAACCGGTCTCCCTAAGGCCTATATGGACTTCGCGGATGTTTTCTGCAAAAAACAAGCTGAGACTCTACCTCCTCACAGGCCTTATGATTGTCCTATCGACCTCCTCCCGGGCACTACTCCACCCCGGGGCAGAATTTATCCTCTCTCTGCCCCAGAGACTCTTGCCATGTCTGAATACGTCCAGGAAAATTTAAAAAAGGGCTTTATCCGTAAATCCTCCTCTCCTACCGGAGCCGGATTTTTCTTTGTGTCCAAAAAAGATGGCTCCCTACGTCCTTGCATTGACTACCGCGGTCTTAATAAAATCACGGTTAAGAACCGCTACCCCCTACCCCTCATCTCTGAACTCTTTGATCGCCTCCAAGGTGCCCACATCTTTACTAAATTGGACTTAAGAGGCGCCTATAACCTCATCCGCATCAGAGAGGGGGATGAGTGGAAAACAGCATTTAACACCAGAGATGGACACTTTGAGTATCTGGTCATGCCCTTTGGCCTGTGCAACGCCCCTGCTGTCTTCCAAGACTTTGTTAATGAAATTTTTCGTGATCTGTTATACTCCTGTGTTGTTGTATATCTGGATGATATCCTAATTTTTTCGGCCAATCTAGAAGAACACCGCCAGCATGTCCGTATGGTTCTTCAGAGACTTCGTGACAATCAACTCTATGCTAAAATTGAGAAATGTCTGTTTGAATGCCAATCTCTTCCTTTTCTAGGATATTTGGTCTCTGGCCAGGGACTACAAATGGATCCAGACAAACTCTCTGCCGTCTTAGATTGGCCACGCCCCTCCGGACTCCGTGCTATCCAACGCTTTTTGGGGTTCGCCAATTATTACAGGCAATTTATTCCACATTTTTCTACCCTTGTGGCTCCTATCGTGGCTTTAACCAAAAAAAATGCCGATCCCAAGTCCTGGCCTCCTCAAGCGGAAGACGCCTTTAAACGACTCAAGTCTGCCTTTTCTTCGGCTCCCGTGCTCTCCAGACCTGACCCTTCCAAACCCTTCCTACTGGAGGTTGATGTCTCCTCAGTGGGAGCTGGAGCTGTTCTTCTACAGAAAAATTCTTCCGGGCATGCCGTCACTTGTGGTTTTTTTTCTAGGACCTTCTCTCCGGCGGAGAGGAACTACTCCATCGGGGATCGAGAGCTTCTAGCCATTAAATTAGCACTTGAGGAATGGAGGCATCTGCTGGAGGGATCAAGATTTCCAGTTATTATTTACACCGACCACAAGAACCTCTCCTACCTCCAGTCTGCCCAACGGCTGAATCCTCGCCAGGCCCGGTGGTCTCTGTTCTTTGCCCGGTTTAATTTTGAGATTCACTTTCGTCCTGCCGATAAGAACATTAGGGCCGATGCTCTCTCTCGTTCCTCGGATGCCTCAGAAGTTGAACTCTCTCCGCAACACATCATTCCACCTGACTGCCTGATCTCCACTTCTCCTGCCTTCATCAGGCAAACTCCTCCAGGAAAGACCTTTGTTTCTCCACGCCAACGCCTCGGAATCCTCAAATGGGGTCACTCCTCCCATCTCGCAGGTCATGTGGGCATCAAGAAATCTCTGCAACTCATCTCCCGCTTCTATTGGTGGCCGACTCTGGAGACGGATGTTGTGGACTTTGTGCGAGCCTGCACTATCTGTGCCCGGGATAAGACTCCTCGCCAGAAGCCCGCTGGTTTTCTTCATCCCCTGCCTGTCCCCGAACAGCCTTGGTCTCTGATTGGTATGGATTTTATTACTGATTTACCCCCTTCCCGTGGCAACACTGTTATTTGGGTGGTCGTTGATCGATTCTCCAAAATGGCACATTTCATCCCTCTTCCTGGTCTTCCTTCAGCGCCTCAGTTGGCTAAACAATTTTTTGTACACATTTTTCGTCTTCACGGGTTGCCTACGCAGATCGTTTCGGATAGAGGTGTCCAATTCGTGTCTAAATTCTGGAGGGCTCTCTGTAAACAACTCAAGATTAAATTAAATTTTTCTTCTGCATATCATCCCCAGTCCAATGGACAAGTAGAAAGAATTAACCAGGTCTTGGGTGATTATTTGCGACATTTTGTTTCCTCCCGCCAGGATGACTGGGCAGATCTCCTTCCATGGGCCGAATTCTCGTATAACTTCAGAGTCTCTGAATCTTCCTCCAAATCCCCATTTTTCGTGGTGTACGGCCGTCACCCTCTTCCCCCCCTCCCTACCCCCTTGCCCTCTGGTCTACCCGCTGTGGATGAAATTTCTCGTGACCTTTCCATCCTATGGAGAGAGACCCAAAATTCTCTCTTACAGGCTTCATCACGCATGAAGAAGTTCGCAGATAAGAAAAGAAGAGCTCCTCCCGTTTTTTCCCCTTGAGACAAGGTATGGCTCTCCGCTAAATATGTCCGCTTCCGTGTCCCTAGCTACAAGTTGGGACCACGCTATCTTGGTCCTTTCAAAGTTTTGTGTCAAATTAATCCTGTCTCTTACAAACTTCTTCTTCCTCCTTCTCTTCGTATCCCTAATGCCTTTCACGTCTCTCTTCTTAAACCACTCATCCTCAACCGTTTTTCTCCCAAATCTGTTCCTCCCACTCCTGTTTCCGGCTCCTCGGACATCTTCTCTGTCAAAGAGATCTTAGCCTCTAAAAAGGTCAGAGGGAAAACTTTTTTTTTAGTGGACTGGGAGGGTTGTGGTCCTGAAGAGAGATCCTGGGAACCTGAGGACAACATCCTAGACAAAAGTCTGCTCCTCAGGTTCTCAGGCTCTAAGAAGAGGGGGAGACCCAAGGGGGGGGGTACTGTTACGCCGAGCGCTCCGGGTCCCCGCTCCTCCCCGGAGCGCTCGCTACACTCTCCCCGCTGCAGCGCTCCGGTCAGATCCACTGACCCGGGGCGCTGCGATTCCGCTTCCAGCCGGGATGCGATTCGCGATGCGGGTAGCGCCCGCTCGCGATGCGCACCCCGGCTCCCGTACCTGACTCGCTCTCCCTCGGTCCTGTCCCGGCGCGCGCGGCCCCGCTCCCTAGGGCGCGCGCGCGCCGGGTCTTTGCGATTTAAAGGGCCACTGCGCCGCTGATTGGCGCAGTGATTCCAATTAGTGTCTTCACCTGTGCACTTCCCTATATCACCTCACTTCCCCTGCACTTCCTTGCCGGATCTTGTTGCCATTGTGCCAGTGAAAGCGTTTCCTTGTGTGTTCCTAGCCTGTGTTCCAGACCTCCTGCCGTTGCCCCTGACTACGATCCTTGCTGCCTGCCCCGACCTTCTGCTACGTCCGACCTTGCTTCTGTCTACTCCCTTGTACCGCGCCTATCTTCAGCAGCCTGAGAGGTGAGCCGTTGCTAGTGGATACGACCTGGTCACTACCGCCGCAGCAAGACCATCCCGCTTTGCGGCGGGCTCTGGTGAAAACCAGTAGTGACTTAGAACCGGTCCACTAGCACGGTCCACGCCAATCCCTCTCTGGCACAGAGGATCCACTACCTGCCAGCCGGCATCGTGACAAATACATTGCCATCTATGAGATGGCACATTCAGGAGCGGTCCTAGCGGTGGCATGTTATGCCAGGGCTCCACTGCACCGTGTGAACATAGCCTTAGTGATCTGAGTTTTGAAACTTTGAACTACAGGAGGTCCAGGTGTTTTTCAGCAGGCTGAAACACTAAAGCCATTATGATATAATCCTATTTTTCTTCTCATGTCTTTTCAAGGGGCATGCCAAAAAGAAATTCCACACAGGGTTCCATTTAACCTAAAGCTGGCTCTATGTATACTACAGTATATTTGTATACAGTATACAGTATTTGGTTGTTATTTTTATGCTTATTTTAATTTATAAAAAAAAAAAACACATATAAACACAGGGGCTAATCTAACTATCTAATCAAGTCACTTACCAGCAATAATAAATGTCAGACCCACCTAGACTCGTGGCTTGTGTGCCAGTTCAAAGTTTACTTATTTATTTGAGCTGGCATACAGTGATTCCCTTTATACTTTATTTATTTTAAACGGGCTTATTATTTTATTTAAATTTGATTTAATCTCCTTTAATTTCCCCCCTAAGCCATCCTTTCTTGCTTTAAAAGCTAGTAAAAATAATTACTACAGAAGCATATTCAGACGTAGTCTGTTAATGAAAGCATTGTGGTGAGGCCCCACAGTGAATAATATAGATGGTTAGAAAGATATATAGACAGGTAGGTAGATAGATAGATAAAAATAAGTTCAGCAGCACTCTGATTCAGAGGAATTGGTGTGAGACGGTGAGACGGTTGAAACGTCTCATTTCTCTTGATGAATGAAACAATTCATCTGATCAGAGTGCTGCTGAACTTCTTTTTATCTACTTGAGAGACCTGCCCCGTCTATACCAGCTTGGACCTGTACCAATATTTTTGTGGAGTGTGGTTCTCCTTGAAGATTGTAGATAGATAGACAGATAGATGGATGGATGGATAGGTAGGTAGGTAGATAGATAGATAGAAATAGTAATTTCAGTCTTACTTATATATATTTTCAAAATTAGAGCTAATAATCAAAACTGTTGGATATGCTAATTAGCATTGTGATATAACTTTTTTTAAACTTTTTTATATACTTTACTTTTATATAATGACTTTTTTATATATATATTTTTTGCACTAAATGTGACACCATTTATTTTTTTCCAGCAAAGTCTAAAAAAAATAAAAAAAAATAAAAAAAATGTGACGATTCTGTTTGCATTCTCCTCCTTGCTTTTTAAGGATAAGAATACAAGTGGTGCCACCTCCTGGACACTTGGCTGAAAAATAAAAAGGCAGTTTTTTTAAGTTTATGAGCTTGTGCTTGTATATTATACTAGTTTCATTCATTTGTATGCTGTAGGTATACCCCAGTTGTTTTAATTTGGGGAAGGGACTTGAATTAATGTAGCCCTTTACTTTCTCCCTGCTGAGCTCCTACATAGATAGATAGATACAAAAGTTCAAAGAACAGTCTGGAATAATAAGGTACATGCTATCATATGGTTCCTGGTCAGGGAATCCAACATCAATCCATTGGAAAGGATCGCAGCACATAACAGAATTTTCAAATAAAGTGCAGTGTTTATTCCATCCTCAGAAAACAAGTGCAACGTCTCTGCGGCCTCCCTTTTCTGAAAAAGGCGGCGATAGGCCGCAGAAACATCGCACTTGTTTTCTTAGGATGGAATAAACACTGCACTTTATTTGAAAATTCTGTTGTGTGCTGCGATCCTTTCCAATGGATAGATAGATGGATGGAAAGATAACTGAGCACTGACTGAAGCAATAAGGACAAGGGAACTAACAGATAAGAGGGATGAAAAGTAACAACTGTAGTATCTAGCAGGATTGTAGGAACAGTGACCATGACTAGGCAATATTTGTAATATGGCACAAAATGATAGCAACTTTCTTTTAGAAAATGTGAAGCAATTTGGAAGAAGAGATCAGCACTCAACAGCATAAATGGCAATGCAATTACTGAATTTCAGGTACATGTACGTGATGATTAGGGATGACTTCCCGCATCATCACGTACATGTACCTGATGGAAATAAACTGTCACAGTGCCGCTGGGCGCTGTGACAGTTAATTGGGCTTGGCTGTGCCTCACAGCCGGGCCTCCCTGGCAGCGATAGCTGCTATTGGTCCGTCAGTACAGACGGACCAATAGCAGTGATAGTGTGGGGGTCTCCTCCTTCCCCCTCTCCTCCGTCGCTTCACACGGTGAAGTGATCAGTGGTGAGGGGGGCCCCGTCAGAGGAAGCCACCTGCGGCACTCAGGATTGAAGCTGCACTCCTGGGTCAACCCTGTAGAGGCTGTGGTCACTGAGACCGCAGCATCTATTAGGGTAACAGAGGGAGGGAGCTCCCTCTGTCACCGATCGGATCTCTGCAAAGTGAAAGCAGAGCACCGATGGTTGTCATGGCAACTGGAGACCTGACAGTGGCCCAAATTGTCATGGCAACAGGAGATCAGTCAAAGGTAGAGACTGATCTATCCTATTCCTGTCAGTACTGACAGACATAGGCATAATTAAATGGAGTACAGATAGGAATTATGTTTATAATAGTAAAAAAGCAAAAAGTTAAATGTGAAAAATAGGTGAAAAATTATTTTTAAAAAATTGAAAAAAAGAAAAAAATGTGAAAAAAAGAAAATTGAAAAATAAAAGAAAAAAAGAAAAAAAAATATAAAAAAATTATTCAATAGATTAAACATGTATATATATACAGTACAGACCAAAAGTTTGGGCACACCTTCTCATTCAAAGAGTTTTCTTTATTTTCATGACTATGAATATTGTAGATTCATACTGAAGACAACAAAACTATGAATTAACACATGTGGAATTATATGTATAACAAAAAAGTGTGAAATGACTGAAAATATGTCATATTCTAGGTGGAAAGTGTCCCGAAGTGCAGTCACAAAAACCATCAAGAGCTACAAAGAAACTGTCTCACATGCGGACCGCCTCAGGAAAGGAAGACCAAGAGTCACCTCTGCTGCGGAGGATAAGTTCATCCGAGTCACCAGCCTCAGAAATCACAGGTTAACTGCAGCTCAGATTAGAGACCAGGTCAATGTCACACAGAGTTCTAGCTGGAGACAGAGGAAACTGTGTGAATCAGGCCTTCATGGTAGAATATCTGCTAGGAAACCACTGCTAAGGACAGGCAACAAGCAGAAGAGACTTGTTTGGGCTAAAGAAGGAATGGACATTAGACCAGTGGAAATCTGTGCGTTGGTCTGATGAGTCCAAATTTGAGATTTTTTTGTCCAACCACCGTGTCTTTGTGCGATGCAGAAAAGGTTGCAACAGAAAAAGAGATTGGAGACACTTATAATATAAAAATTATATAATTTTATGGGGTATGCATTAAAAAGTTAATTTAAAATCACATATAGGGAGAAACCTCCACAAAGTGGAGAGACAAAGGCATTGCTCACAGACAGATCCACATTAATAAATTACATAAGGAAAAGTAACATGGTGCATAGTCACACGCGTGCATTAACAGCACATATATAGGCAATACAATGCTCTAACTATCATACAGTACAATGCACACAGTGAGGACAATAAGCATACCAAACTGTAACATCCAATTCCTATCAGGGTCTGCTGGAGCAACGCCACCCCAATGCAAGTTTTGGCGAGTCCTTCGTCCTGGGGGAATGGATGGACTATACATGCCTGGTTCCCACCGTGAAGCATGGAGGAGGAGGTGTGATGGTGTGGGGGTGCTTTGCTGGTGATACTGTTGGGGATTTATTCAAAATTGAAGGCATACTGAACCAGCATGGCTACCACAGCATCTTGCAGCGGCATTTTATTCCATCCGGTTTGCGTTTAGTTGAACCATCATTTATTTTTCAACAGGACAATGACCCCAAACACCCCTCCAGGCTGTGTAAGGGCTGACCTGGCCTCCACAGTCATATGACCTGGCCTCCACAGTCACCAGACCTGAACCCAATGAAGGCTAAGCATCTCTGGGAACTGTTGGAACTGTTGGAAGACCATTTCAGGTGACTACCTCTTGAAGCTCATCAAGAGAATGCGAAGAGTGTGCAAAGCAGTAATCAAAGCAAAAGGCAGCTACAGTTGTTTCACACTTTTTTGTTATGTATATAATTCCACGTGTGTTACTTCATAGTTTTAATGCCTTCAGTGTGAATTTACAATTTTCATAGTCATGAAAATAAAGAAAACTCTTTGAATGAGAAGGTGTGTCCAAACTTTTGGTCTGTACTGTATATGAATAGGCCCCCAAAAATGTCAACATGTCCCGCAAAAAAAGAGTCCTCACACAATTGCGTCAATGAAAAAATTAGAAAGTTGTGGCTCACAAACATGATTTATTTTTTTACAAAAATAGTTTTTATGCTATAAATGAATAAATAAATAGCATATAAATTTGGTATCGCCATAACCTTATCAACCTGCAGAGTAAAGCTAACATGTCATTTTTACCACATGACGAACGACCTACATTTTTTTTTATAAAAAAAACAATTGCAGAATAGATTTTTTTATGTATACCACCTAATAAAAAATAAAATAAAAACCGATCAGAGTTTCACATGTACCCCAGAATGGTACCAATGAAAGCGTCAAGTTGTCTCCCAAAAATATTTTTGCACCCAAAGGCCTTTAATTATCCTTAACTAAAAGGAAGCCCCAAAATCCACACAGCACGCCTTTATGTCTGAGGCCTGTGTGAGAGACACGTAGTGCACAAAGGCCACATATGGGATATTTCTAAATATTTCAGAATTCGGGGAATAAATCTTGAGTTTTATATCTTTGTCAATGCCTACTGTGTTACAGAAAAAAAAATTGATTAAAATAAAAAATCTGCAAAAAAATGAAATTTTAAAATTCCGCTTCCACTTTGCTTTTATTTCTGAGAAACGCCTAAAGGGTTAATAAACTTATTTAATGCAATTCTGACTACTTTAAGTGGCCCATTTTTTTTTTTAAACAGAGTGATTCATGGGGGTATCTAACTTACAGGCCCCATAATTCCACTTCAGAACTGAACTGATCCCTGGAAAATGATCAATTTTGAAATTTTCTTGAAAATCTGGAAAATTGTTGCTAAACTTATAAACCCTCTAACATTCTAAAAAAGTTAAATAATGTTTATCAAATGATGGGAACAGAAAGTAGACACATTGAATATGTGAATTAATCATTAATTTGGTGCGGAATGACTATTTATTATCTTTTTTTTCCGTAAAATTTGGGATTTTTTTTTTACAAAAACCACTAACTGTATCAATCAAAATTTACCACTAATGCAACATTACAATATGTCACAAAAAAACTATCTCAAAATCACTTTCATAAGTAAAAGCGTTCCAAAGTTATAACCAAATAAGTGGACACGTCAGACTTTGAAAATTTGCCTTGGTCATTAAGGTTAAAACAGGCTAAGGAGTAAAGGAGTTAAAAGCCCCAAAAGGCCCCACAAAAGTACTGGGGAAACAGAAAACACTGTTACATTTTTATTATTATTTTTTTACTGTCAAAGTACAGATTAAGAAGGATGTAATGTGATTATATATGTCACTCAACATTGTTATAAATGAATAAAATAAAAAAAATTAAACAATTTTTACAACATTTTAATAACTAACAGCAATGGGGCCAAAGTTTTGTTAACTTGTTTGTTGGCCTGTTTGAGAAGCAATTTCTTTATCCTCATCCCCTTTTTAAATACTGTGTATTTTTTAAACATTACGTTGATAATTTTTTTTATTTGGAGTTGGAATGTTGAACAATTAAATTAATTTCTTTCTGCTCTTAATACTAACAATTGGGATCTTAATTTTACACAATCTGTTTTTAATGATAATGCAGAGTTTCTAGACGTGTTAGTGTTTCATGGTGATTTGGATAAATTGCAGACTAAAACATTTTTCAAAAAAGTCGATAGCAATAGCTATCTATATTTTTCTAGTGCGCATTATAGCAAACGGATTAGGCAAAATTGCTCATCAGAGACTGACTTCCATGAACAGAGCAAGATTTTAAAAAGGCTAGGTTTCAAGCGAAACAATACCCCAAGAAACTCATTGACTATTTTTTTTTTAATCAAAGCCAGTAAGCTGACACAAAAGGAATGCCTGCAACCTGGTAGACACAATAGTAATATGCCAAATACTGTGGTGACATCAGTCCAACCCGAAATGGTCTATTAATTTCATAACTCATTTTTGCAGAGAAAATAAAGATTAAAAAAATAAATAAAAAATCCTTTCTAAGCAATGGCATGTTTTACTACAGGATCAGTATCTTAGCCAATGTTTACCTTCGAGACCAGGGGTTACATTTAGGAGAAACTGCACCCTCCATAATATTCTAGCAACTAGCAGGCTGAAGACCATCAAGCATTCTAATTCTACATTCTTGGATAAAACAGGTAGCCATAGGTGCGGTGCCCCTAGATGTAAAAGCTGTGCCCAGTTATCTAATAGGGCAAAGGCTTTTACTTCTAGGACCACTAATGAATCCTTTTCTATACAGTCTTTTTAAAATTGTAACTCCAAATTTGTCATTTATCTACTACAGTGTCCTTGTGGTCTACAGTATTTTGGACACACACCACTCTGCCTGCGTGACAGAATTAATAAACATTGGAGTAACACTAAATTGGGGTTTATGCCATATAGTGCTTCCAGGCACTTGGTGGAATCCCATAACTCCGATTTTGGAGTCATTTCAGTTACCCCTATTGAAGGTATTTCCAGAGAGATCCCCCGGTGTTTCTCTATGTTAAAAAGAAGAGAAAATTATTGGATCTATAAACTACGCACCTTAATGCCCCTAGGTCTCAATGAGCTTATTGAAAGCTTTATGGAATTTTGAGCTTTTATACATCTATACCTTAGTCAGTTTACATGATCATAATAATTTTATTGCATTATGTTGTTGCTATTTTTATTGATAATTTTATTGCCATTTTTATTGCTAGTCTTGCTGCCGTGTATTTATATTTATAAGTAATTAATGACATTATTCTATTTGTTTTCGCTGCCTGTTCTATTGTCCTAGAAACCAGAGTTTCAATGTGCCAATCTGGCCCTGTAACTGTATGTATTATGCATTAATTTGTTTTTCTTCATTATTGTGGCTGCTACTTATGCTATTCCTAAAAAAAAAAAGCTTTTTTATATTTTTTTGCTGCTGTTAATATTGCTGCTACCCTATATTTAACTTTTTGTTTGCTGCTAATAATGTTGCTGCTATCTTATATTTTTTATTCCTTGTAGTATATATGCTCCCATTTTACATGCTGCTGTATTTAATGCTGCTAAATGTAATGTCTGTCTGGTTTTAATGGTCTTTATGCACTAATCCCTGCTATTATGTAGTGTTGCTCGTGAATATTCGCAATGCGAATTTTATTCGCGAATATCGCATATTCGCGAATTCACGAATATTCGCGAATTCACGAATATTCACGAATATAGCACTATATATTCGTAATTACGAATATTCGATTTTTTTTTTTATCACAGTACACATCACAGTGACCATCCCTCTCTGCTTCCAGCTTGTGTGGTGTAAAGAAGGCTCTAATACTACTGTGTGAGACTGGCGTGCAAATTTTCGCACATGCGGAAATTTGCATATGCTAATTTTCGCATATGCAAATTTTTAGCATATGGTAATTTTTGTATATGCTAATTTCCGCATACGCGAATTTTCGCATATGCAAAAATAAAACGTGAATATTACGAATATGCGAATTTAGCGAATATATGACGAATATTCGTCCATATATTCGCGAATTCGAATATGGCCTATGCTGCTCAACACTACTATTATGCAGTATCGGTAAGGCTACAATTCTCTATAAATACACAGAGCTATTCTACTGTATATTCGTCCTGGCTTATTGCTTGCTTTAACGTCACCATTGAAGGTAGATGTCCCTTGATTCATTTCATATACTTACTCTGCTTTTCATTTATTTTTATTGTCAGGAGCACTGCCAGTGGTCTTTGATACCTGCATGACTTCGCCACTGACAGGCTATGTATCCTTTAGGCAGACTTCTATCAGTGTGTTTGCTCCTCCGCGACGTGACTGGTTACTTGTTGTCATGTGATCATCGACCATGGCTGCGCACTATACAAGTGGAAGCTCCGCTTTACCACGCTTGTTTATACACGAGCATGGCCACGTTGTGTTTATTTACATTCTACTGATCCTCGCTCTCATGCAGCACTACCGGTGTATGTGAGCGTAGGGCATGCTGTGACCTTTAGTTATGAAACTATGTTGCTATAAATTGCATGATTTTATTGCTAAACTTCTCTCTGTGTATTCCGTTGTAATTTAATGTGAATGTGCAAGTCAATTACTACTTGTTTTTATATATATATATCTCTTGATCTGTAATTTTGTGTATAGCTCCGCCCACCTTAAGTTGGCTCCCATTTTAGTGTATATAAAGCATTGGTTGTTTCATGTCCTGTATGCCGATCTGAGGAAGGAGGGCCAAGCCTCCGAAATGCATCATTAGCATTTATATCAATAAATATAGTGCCACTGGGCACCTTCCTATGTACTCTGGTTTGATTGTCCTGGAACTATGAACAGCGCCTACAGATAAGGTTCTTTTTTTTCTGCTGCTTTCTTAATTATGGTCTGGTACATTATGTTTCAAATGTGTTGTTCAACTCTAGCACCTCTGGTGTCCATTTTAAATACCACATTCAGTTGCAAAGAGGTTTTCTCTAAAAATTATGTAATCTCTTGTTAGTATTGGCGTTACTGTGCTTGTTGATGATTTTGGCTCAATGTTCAGGCGAAAAAATTTGCTTTCGTAGGTCCCAACTGCACGACAAATTAAACATATACATGGGCTTTTTGAAGGAATGTCAACTGATAGCAAACAAAAGCTGTGAAAATGAAGTGCTAATCTTCAACACGAAGAAGGCTCACAAACACAATGTGTGCGAAAAATCCTTATTTGTTTAAATAGCAAAGAAGCATTAGAAAATTCATTGTGAGAACATTTTACTAAACGTTACCGAAGATTACTTCTAAACCCCCCTCCACCCTTTTCTTAATAAAGAAAAAAATTATAAAATAAAGCTCCAACATACACAAAAAGTGCTTGGCAAGCTTATGTTGAAAGGAAGATGTCAACTAGGACACATAAGCGAGTATTAACCAATTTGTTGTCATCAGTGTAACCATTTTAGCTATTGGTGTCACCTACTTATGAGGCTAACATGGTAAAGGGCAGTAAAAGAGGATCGGGTAGACAATTGCTAATAGCTTAGGTAGACCATAATAAGAATAGGTGTTGCGAGCGTTCAGGCTCCTGAAGCAAACACTGTTGAGGAATCTGAGGAGGACATCAGTGACGTGCAAACACAACACGATAATGATGAAGCCAATCACACTTGGGAGCCATGTACAGAAGGGGCTTCATCATCCTTAGCTGAGCCATAAAGGTGGTAGCATGGTTGTCAGAAGAGGAAAGTCTGGAGCCAATCGTGCCTGGGGAAGACCACCTGCTTTGTGGCAGCCTACCTTCTCGGGAGGTAGTGGAACAAAATTTCCTGGAGTCGGCGGCAGTAGCAGTCAATCAGTGCGGACTGTTGGTGGGAAAATCAGCTACTTGGTGGTGTGGCAGTTTTTCATAAAGCATCCAGAGGAGGTTAACATGGCCACATGCAAGATGTGTCGGCAGGTGAAATGTGGCCAGGGTCCCAATGTTGGCACCATGGCCCTGCGTCAACATATGCAGAGTCACCATAAAGCTGACTGGGAGAACCGTGGCTCCGATGTGGTGATCCAGCATGCTGCATCTTCCAGTGGCACGCCGATCCCTGTTTCAGCCAGCCAAGGCTCCACCACCTCAGTCGAAGGGAGCTGTGTGTCAAACCCTTTTTCTGTCACTCAAGATGCTCCTGGTTCTCCTACTTCGAGTCAGTTATTCCACCAGCAATACATCAGCAAAGCCATGTCCGAGAGACAACAGTATGCGCCCACTCATCCAACGGCAAAGAAGCTGAATGTGCTCCTTTCCAAGTTGCTGGTGCTGCAGTCCCTCCCTTTTCAAGGGGTGGATTCTGCACCTTGAGCCGAGCCGAGGTGGCGAGTCCAAAGCTGTCATTTCTTTGCGAAGAAGGCAGTACCAGCCTGTCGATGTGTACCAAAGTGCATGGAGCTGTAACTACGGTCAGGGACAATTCATGTCCTTTACGGCCCACTAGGTGAATGTGGTTCCTGCACAGCCACAACAGCAGCTTAGACAGGTCACACCGCTTCCGCCTCCACGATCTCAGGCCATTGGTCCTGTGACAGTGTGTAACTCCGCCTCCTCATCCTCCACCGTGTCCTCTGCCTCCACTGCACGGACAAGTCTAAGTGCCCCTCCAGCATACCATGTGTGCAGGGCAGGGCAGTGTCACATGTTTTGCCTTGGGGAACAGAGTCACACTGGGGAGGAACTGCTAAAAGTCATTCATCAAGAAATCGGATCATGGCTTACTCCACGAAAACTGGAAATGGGAACCATGGTGACTGACAACTAGTGTTGCTCGCGAATATTCGCAATACGAATTTTATTCGCGAATATCGCATATTCGCGAATATTCGCGAATATAGCGCTATATATTCGTAATTACGAATATTCGTATTTTTTTTTTCACAGTACACATCACAGTGATCACCCCTCTCTTCTTCCAGCTTGTGTGGTGTAAAGAACGCTCTAATACTACTGTATGAGACTGGTGCGCGAATTTTCGCATATGCGAATGTTTGCTTATGCTAATTTTGTATATGCTAATTTTTGTATATGTTATTTTCGCATACGCAAATGTTCGCATATGCGAAAATAAAACGAGATTATTACGAATATGCGAATATTCGCGAATATATGACGAATATTCGTCCATATAATTGCGAATTTTCGCGAATTCGAATATGGCCTATGCCGCTCAACACTAGTGACAACGGGAAGAACATCTTGTCTGCGCTGCGACAAGGAAGGCTGAGCCATGCACCCTGCATTGCACATTTGTTCAATCTGGATGTCAAGCGGTGTTCCTGAAGTGTTCCCCCAATCTGTAAGACATCCTAACAATGGGAAGGAAACTGCATGCACTTCAGCCACTCGTACACCGCAAAGCACACCCTTCTTGAGCTGCAGAGTCAGAATGGTATCCCCCAACATAGTCTGATTTTCGACATTTCCCCACGTTGGAATTCCACCCTCCATATGTTGGACCAACTATACGAACAGAGAAAAGTCATCACCGATTTCCTGATGATCCATGCAGATAGGGGAACTCCCCTGTGTAACTTAAATGTCAGCCAGTGGCAACTCATACGTGACACCTGCCGTTTGCTCAGGCCCATTGAGAAAGATACATTATTAGTCAGTTGCTGGGATTACGGGATGAACAACGTCAATCAACTGCTTTATCTATTACAACACGTGTTGGAAATTATGGCTGGTCAAGACGTGGCGTCTACATCTCACGGCCACATGAGCCCTGAGGGGGCTGAACTGGAGGAGTAGGGGGGGGGGGCTCACAGTGGAGCACAATTTAGGTTTTTCAAAATGGGCAAAGGGGCGGTCTTTCCAGTCATCTGACAGGAGAAGAGGAGCAGCAGGAGCCAGAGGAGCTAGAGGGTTATGAGGAACGAGACAGAGGACCCAGAGACTGACCTTTGTCAAGATGAATTAGGCATGGATCAGCCAGGATTTCCACCCACCAATGACTAATGCATCAGAGTAGATTGACCATGGTGCCACACCAAGACTTTACAAATATAGATAGTGCTAAACATATTTAAGGCACTGCTCTTCAGTTACAGACGTTCCTCCACATCAGTCCACAAGTAAGTATTGAGGCTCTGCATTACGTAAAACTTCACTTTTAATAATATTCTTAGGATAAAATACTGTATATGTACCCAACATTTTTTTGAAATGAAACAAAAGGAAAGGTGTGTAAAAAAACACCATGTGCCACCTACACCACCAAGTATTGATGTGATGCAAAGATGTCTAAAAGGTGGAATGGAACAACTTATGGTCCATTTTAACCAGTGGGGGTAAAAACTTCCTCTGTAAGCAAGTTTCCTTTCCTTCTTGGCAAGTGTTACTCGCCCTAAAAAGAGCAGCCCCACACAGGAACCTCTCCCTATTTCCCCCTACAAACACTGCCATTTCCCAGGGTTTTTAGGTGGAAATAGAGAGAGTTTCCTGTGTGGGGCAGAACTTTTCAGGGCGAGTAACACTTGCCAAGAAGGGAATTAATAGGGCGATAGTAGGGCCCCTATCAGGGGAATTTTTTTTACCACCACCTGCTACAATGGACAATACATTGTTGCCTTCCATCTTTTCGGGGAAAGTTTTACTCGTCTTAAAAAGGGTGGCCCCACACAGGAACCAATCTATATTTCCACCTAAAAATCCTGGGAAATGGCAGTGTTTGTAGATGGAAATAGGGAGAGGTTCCTGTGTGGGGCTGCCCTTTTTAGGGCGAGTAATACTTGCCAAGAAGGGAATTAACAATGCCTTACATGGAAGTTTTTACCCTTTTAGAGGTCCTTGCATTAAATCAATACTTGGTGGTGTAGGTGGCACATGATATTTTTTGCACACCTTTCCTTTTGTTTGATTAAAAACAAATTTGTGGGTACATATAGTTTATCCTAAGAATATTAGTGAAAGTTAACTTTTACATAATGCATATCCTCAATACTTACTTGTGCACACTAACACTTTTACAAAAGAGACCGTTTTCTTCTGCCTACCTGCCTCAGCTACTATTCTGATCCTGCCACCCACCTGATGCCACACATGTGTTGCCAAGTTCTCCTTTTTTCTCCCACCTTCGTCACCGGGTTCTGGTATTGCCACCCACCGCACCACTCTGGGTCACTTTCAGGACTCCTGATGCTGCTGCCACCTGCAGGCTGTCTCATTCTGCCACAATATGTTCTCGTCATGCTGATGCCACCTCCACGCTGTTTCATTCAGGCACTATATGTTCTCCTCATGCTGCTGCCACCTCCACGCTGTGTCATTCAGCCACTATATGCTCTCTTCATCCTGCCGCCACCTCAACGCTGGGTCATTCAGCTACTATATGGTCTCCGCATGCTGCCGCCACCTCCTCGCTGGGTCATTCAGCCACTATATGGTCTGCTCATGCTGCCACCAACTCCAGGCTGTTTCATTCAGCCACTATATGGTCTCCTCATGCTGCCGCCACCTCCACGCTGTGTCATTCAGCCAATATACGTTCTGCTCATACTTCCGCAAACTCCCGGCTAATAGTAATAGCAGTTTTTAATAGCGATTCACCGCAAATAAATTCGGACAGAATGACATTTTTCAAAAATTCCCTCATCTCTACTTGCAGCAGAAAAAAGCATGCTTTCTCTCCCTCTAAACTGTCCCTGCCTGCACTATGGTTGCTTGCAGTCATTGAATGGAGATTGCTCCCAGTTCTGAACTCAATTGGCTGATCTGTAATGTCAGTAACACTGATTAGTGACCACACAGTGTCTGCTCTCTCTGTAGCCAGAATAAATCCGGGCTTGAGGTGAATGGATTCACTCCTGTAAAGATCTTTATTGTCAGTAACACTGATTAGTGCGCACACACAGTCTCTGCTCTTTTAGCAATGGCTGCCGAATATGTAGGGCTCTGACATCACAGCTGGCTACTGATAGGCTGCATGCCACCATTTGATTAATGTGATTCATGTAATCCCACCTACCTGCCTTCTCAGACTTCCCTGCCCCATGTCCTCACTTGTGTAGCTGTCATTTTAGCCCCCTGGCCCACACAAAATGGTGAATGAAGCAATTCGGATTAGTCCCGAATCAAATTTTTCATGAAATTTGAAACGAATTCCACTTCATCAGCTTCGATTCAACCATTTCTAGTAATAATTAATACAATTTTGCTGAAAAATAAAAGCGTTGTTATTTTCATTATATATGTACATTTTCTTTACATGTAACAATGCATGTGTATGCATTATAGTGATAAATGAGTGTGCAGTGTTTTGAATCCATTCCAAGGATAGCTTTCTGCTTGCTAATGTCACCAAGATGCATTAAGCTCTGTCATGTCTTTAAATGCACTCTTACATGGTATAAGAGTTTCAATTTAGCATAAATATTCGCAAGAAAAATATGTCCCTTTAAAGATAAAACTAGCAGACATCTTCATCTAACACATTATAATGTGACATTTGAAATCTATTGCATACCTGAATTCAAGTCTGGAATTACATATCTATGTCTGCACATTAGAGATAAAACAGTCGGAGATATTTAAGAAAACTAGTGCAAAAGCAAAACGATTATAGGCCATAATTATGAAGTTGTTATAAGCAACATTATTGTTTTACATTACTGTTCTATATACTCTTACAGATATATTAGCCCTACACTGCTGCTGTTACATAAAACAATCCCTTTGTAAATTATATAACAAGTAAAAGCTTACACCTTAAAGGGGTATTTCTAGGTGTATTACAGGCAAGCTGGGAATAGTTGTCCTTGAACCGTTATGTCATGTGGCAGGGTAGTGTAGCTAACCTGGTGTTTCCTTGTTTTAAATTCTCTGACCTTTTGTCAATTGAGTTGTTACTATAGAAAAGTACAGAAATGAAACCTCTGGACACTAGGATTCCGTGAATAGGAGTACTCTGGTATGGGGGAGGCGAGTAGCAACATTCCCATTCTGCCCATTCCAGAAAAAAACAAAACATATATTTACCTACCACCTCTCCCCCTTTGCCTCCATTGTCCGGCTGCAGTCCCCTGTGTGCTACTCTTCCTGGTTCCCTGTGGTCAGTACGTCACATTGTGCCTCGGTAATTTGCTGTCCGCAGCAATGTCAAACCTCTGTCAGTGATTGGCTGAACGGCAATGTGACGTATGGAGCCTCAACACCAGTCTTCTTCCTGGTGCCAGGACTTAGTATGCCACACTACCGCTCAGAGAATAACTGGCGGAGGTGGGACATTGCTGCAGCATGACTTTTTGACCACAGGGAACCAAGAGGAGCGCACTGGGGACTGCAGCAGGACAATGGTGACAGAAGGTAAGTAGATTTATTTTTGTTTGACGGGCAGAATAGGCAACTTTTTAAGCAACTTTACTAAACTACTTGCGTAAATCCAATCCAATACCTTTTACATTTGATACAGCTTGGAATGTCACAGCTTTTGAGCCAGATAAATGGATATTGACTAATATAGTTGCAGATGTAGATGTAAGTGTTCACAGATGAATATATTCACAGTACAATCTACTAAAACTACCAATGGGAATCTTCACAGGTTGGCTTACCGTGGTGCAATATGCAGACTTCTCATGATGCGACAACCAAGCAGCACTAACTTTGATCATAGGCCATTGAAGAGATTACTGTATTGTTCAGCCTTATTTTCTGTGTCGAAGACGATGATACTCCTTCTTGAAGACAAAGAACTTGAGCACTCCGTCCTCAAGGCTTTCCTTTAAACACTATAGGGAAAAGTATATGATAGAAATAGATCATTTTTATTCCAACTGTGCAAATAAGGGATGTGTCACTTATTTTAGTGGATGGAAAAAATATTAACTTCTTTTTTTATATACTGCGTGCAGTGACAACCACTTTTCCATAGACTTGCACAGAGCACCTTCATTTTGCAAATACGGACACAAATTTTCACCAATTTCAAATCAATCTGTTATGTTAAACATATTTTTCAAACATTCTAACTTTCCATTTAACTATCAGTATTTTAAAATAATCCTGAAATCTTGCAGTTTTTATTTTTACCACTATGTTAGAACTAAGCTGACACTTTCTGTTCTGTACAGACCACTTTCCAGCAGTCTCCTCATTATTTAATCACAGACAAGAGTGTAATGAAAGTAGACACCAGTAGGTAGATGACAGCCTTCCCCTCCTTGTGAAATTATCTCTGCAAAGGTCACAGAGCGTACCTAGAACCTTCCCCATCCCCATTTATGTCAATGGCACAGATCAAGTCTATTGTTTCCTGTGTGTATCAGGCTTGCTATAAAGCATAAAAATAGCTCAGGAAAGATGTCTTTTTATTTTGCTTCCACTGGATTCATAAAGTAGGATTAGGGTTCCCACAAAGTATTTCGATCAGTATTTTGGTTAGTCTTTTTAGCCAAATGTGCTGTATGCAGTACATAGTCACTGAACAATTCAAACCATACATAGGATCACATGTCTCCTGTCTCAGGATCAAAGCCAAATTGCAGATAATACTATAAGGATGTCTATTTTTTCAGTTGGTTATTATTGCAATCATTTCATTTGTCACCTTCTTATAAAGGATCAAATAAACATAGTTCCAAAGCAATCTAAGAACCAAATGAATGCTTTTGGCACTACCTGAGATTTATAAGGGTAAAGAAGATATTTAAAGAGGAAATATAAGGCACATGGGATTTCTGGGTGCTTGGAAAAGATTTCCCAGGCTTATTATCTGAAGGATGTTGACTCCCTCATGAGAAGATAGCTATCTTTTTTTTTTCCTGCAATATTTAATATTTGAGGATAAGTCACATTCTTGGGCATATAATTAGCATGAGAATAAGTATATGGGCAGTCATGCATTGTAAAGTTTACCCTGTATTCAGAATATCACAGTACGTATTGACTTTAATTACTTTTTAATATCTACTTCTCAGAATACAAACAATAAGATAACTGCTAGCACTAAGCTATATGTGACCTTATCGTGGTGGGACGGTACACACTATTTGGCCAAATGGTAAGTTTTAAACCCCTTTTTTTTTTATTTATTTTTTTACCATAGCAGTATTGCAAAGTAAAACATGTCATATTTCACATATAGCTTGGTGCTAGAAGTGTGCTGCTGTTATCCTTTGTTTGTATTTGTAGTTCAGCAGCAGCGTGCACCTGTATACTTATTTCATACAATTAGAGATGAGCGAATCGAATCGGAATGAATCCGAATTCGACAAGAATTTCCTGGAAAATTCGATTCATAACGAATCTGAATATCACTGCGATTCGATAAAAGGAATCGCTTCATTAACTCCATTTTCTGCGGGCCAGGGAAGCCAAAATGGCGGCTACACGTGTGAGGACATGGGGCAAGGAATTCTGGGAAGGTGGGTAGGAGGGATCACCCTGAATCACATGGTGGCATGCAGCCAGCCCTGTGATGTCACAGCCCTATATATTCAGCAGCCATTGCTGAAGACAGGCACTTCTGGGACTTTTAGCTAAGAGAGCAGACAGTGCCTATGTGTTACTGACAATACAGATCTTATTATTCACAGCAGCTAATTTATTTACCTCTAGCCTGCATCCCTGCAGACAGGTAGACAGGCAGGGACAGCTCAGAGTGAGAGAGAGAGAGTACACTTATTTCTGTTGCAACCTTTTTGGGGCGTATTATCCGCAAATAAGTGAAATATATACCCACTCAGCAGTTCTACGTTTTTTCTGGTTAAAGCTCATAGGGGGCAGTTAATGTGAAAGCACTAACAGACTTCCGCATTGGATTGTTATGCTTATTTCTGGTGCAACCTTTTTGGGGAGTATTATACGCAAATAAGTGAAATATATACGCACTCACCAATTCTAACTTTTTTCTGGTTAAAGTTATTAGAGGGCAGTTAGAGTAAAAGCACTAACAGACATACACACTAGATTGTTTAGCTTATTTCTGGTGCAACCTTTTTGGGGTGTATTATCTGCAAATAAGTGAAATATATATGCACTCACCAATTCTAAATTTTTTCTGGTTAAAATTACTAGAGGGCAGTTAGTGTAAAAGCACGAACAGACATACACACTAGATTCTTAAGCTTATTTCTGGTGCAACCTTTTTGGGGCGTATTATCCGCAAATAAGTGAAATATATACGCACTCAGCGGTAGATTGTTATGATTATTTCTGTTGCAGTGGCATTGCTAAGGTTGATGTCACCCGATACGGTAGAAAATGGCACCAAAAAGAAATGTTTTAGCCTATTGTAACGGATGCCTATAGTTTCTGACTGACTCTAGCTCTGATGGGACATGATGAGGAGAATAAACAATTATATTAGTAACTTACAGGTTTTGATGTTTTCTCAATAGTCTATTTTTTTTAATCTAATTTAGCTGGTACATACCGCCATGACTTTTTCTAGCTAATTCTTCTCTGGCATTGGTTCCTCACTTTTTTGGCAGATTCTGATCCTTTATATGAAAACAATAATTATTATAACATTGTCATACACTGTACTCTCTTTATAAAAACATGCCACATGTTGTGCCCCCTGAATATGATACTGCCACACACTGTACCCTCTGAATATAATACTGCCATACATTGTACCCTCTGAATATAATACTGCCATACACTGTACCCTCTGAATATAATACTGCCACACGCTGTGCCCCTGAATATTATACTGTCATACACTGTGCCCACTGAATATAATACTGCCACACACTGTACCCTCTGATTATAATACTTCAACACACTATGCCCTCTGAATAAAAAAATAAAAAAACACACACACCGCACCTTCTGAATAAAATACTACCACACACTGCACCCTCTGAATAAAATACTACCACAAATTGCACCCTCTAAATATATAATACTACTACATTGTACCCTCTGAATATAATACTGCCACACACGGTGTCCTATGAACATAATACTGCTATCTAAATTTCTACACATTACAATACCTGCACCCCTTACTGTTCCTCATGCCCGCACCCCCTTCCTACCAGTACTGTTCCTCATGCCTGCACCCCCTTCCCCTCTGTTACTGTGCCTCAAGCCTGCTCCCCACTTCCTATCCATTAGAGTATCTTTTGTCATGCACCCCTCTATTACTGTGCCTCATTCCTGCACACCCCCCCCCCCCAGAAAAAAAAAACAACAACCAGTAAGTAACATACCAAACAGGAATTTTCCTGTGGGCCCACTGCTCCTGTGGCTACGAATTCTGCACTGTCTATCTTGTGGACGTCGGCACCGTCCTAAGCGCAGCGCCGCTAGACTCTGCCCACTGATGTTACATGTAAACACCGTTACATGTCACCCTTTGCGGTAAGGGTTACTGTTCTCTGATCGCGGTTGGGACAGCAAGCAGGCGGCATGGCAGGCACCTGTTGGCCTATGCAGCAGGCCACCTATATGGGCCTCTGGGTCTACTTTAACGTAGGGGCATGGAGCAGCAGCTCCTTAAACCCCTACGTTAATCCGGACCCGGTGTGACCCAAACACCCACTCCCCAGCAACGCCACTGCTCTGATGCAATCTTTTTGGGGCGTAATATTTGATAATAAGTGAAATATATACACATTCAGCAATTCTATGTTTTTTCTGGTTAAAGCTCATAGGGGGCAGTTAGTTTTGGGGCGAATTATCTGCAACTAAGTGAAATATTTACGCACTTAGCAGTTCTACAAGTATGTCAGGCAGAGAGATGCCAGGCCGTGCACAGAGGAGTGGCAGAGGATTAAATTAATCAGGCTCAGGTAGAAGTCCCAGCAGATTAGGGGCGCGTGACAGCAGGAGTCTTAGTGAGAGGTCTGAGCTCCCGGTATAAGCTAGCGGTCATATCTCGACCAGTAACCCATCTGCCATCATTGATTGGTTAACACGGTCACCCACTTCATCCCAAGTGACTTCTGACACCCCCAGTCAACAGTCGTGGTTGGCCCGGAAGCAGTCCCTGTCCTCCAACCGCCTCTGTCCTATGCTGTCCCCTCCTCCAGAGAAATATTGTATGCTGTGGGCTCAGCTCCACTATACAGCAAGGACGATCAACTAGAGGACAGTCAGCAGCTACTGACCAGCCAAGAAGTGGAGGAGACATCCGCCGCTTCCTCTGCTAGGCGGGCAAGTAGTGATGAGGAGAGTGGCGTGGGAGGTGGTATTGCGAGCGTTCAGGCTCCTGAAACAGACACCGTTGAGGATGACATCAGTGACGTGCAGACACAACTCGATGATGATGAAGCCGATCGCACTTGGGAGCAAGGTGCAGATGGGGCTTCATCATCATCATATGGAGCAGGGGTTCCCGGAGGCAGTAGCAGTCAGTCAAAGAGGATAGTTGGGGGGAAAATCAGCTACTTGCAGAGGAATTTTCTTTATCAAGCATCCGGAGGTTGTTAACATGGTCGCATGAAAGATGTGTCTGCAGAAGGTGAAGCATGGTCAGGGTCCCAATGTTGGCACCATGGCCCTGGGTCAACATATACAGCGTAACCAGCAACCGCTGCATCACCCATTGGCACGCTGCTCCCTGTTTCAGCCAGCCAATGCTCCACCACCTCAGCCGAAGGGAGCTGTCTGTCATTCCCATCTTCTGTTGGTCAAGATGCTTCTGCTACTTCGCATTGGTCATTCAGGCAGCAATCCATTGATAGGAATGACCCTTATGTTTCTGATGACTGATCAATATATAAATACTAATATGCCATTGCTGATGGAAAAATATATTTGTTACCTATCCCTTAACCCATAAACCAGCTTGCAATCTGCTCGTGACTATGATGGAGGCCTTGCCATGACGCCGGTACAGCCGAGATAAGAAGTGAAAGACAACATATCTGATGGACAGAGAATTTTCCTGTAGAGGAACTTCTGCCAAGAAATTAATGGACACTAGATATGCTAATATATACGGACGCAATAATCAAACAACCAATCAAAATGTAACATGCTGATTTTGACTAATAACTAAACCTCCTTCTTTGTCAAATGTAAAAACTAAATGTACTTCCTGGATTAAATAGAACTCCTTTGGGGCAGCTGCGAGTATGCTGAGAAAGAGTTTATACCAACAGGCCTGTTTGGTGTATAATTCTTGTGTCGACACACAAGTCAATCACACTTGAGAGCATCTCCTCGAGCCATCCTTGACACCATCATCGAAATGATGTCCAAGAGACAGCAGTATGCGCCCACTCATCCAACGACTCAGAAATTGAATGTTCACCTGTCCAAATTGCTGGTGCTGCAGTCGCTCCCTTTTCAAGTGGTGGACTCTGCACCTTTTAGAAAACTGATGGTTTGTGCCAAGCCAAGGTGGAGAGTCCCAAGCCATAATTTCTTTTCGAAAAAGGCAGTACCAGCCCTGCACAAACATGTAGAAGAGAAGGTGGGCCAGTCCTTGAACCTGTCAGTGTGTACCAAAGTGCACGGCAGCGCCGACGTGTGGAGCTGTAACTACGGTCAGGGACAATACATGTCCTTTACAGCCCAATGGGTAAATGTGGTTTCTGCACAGCCACACCAGCAACTTGGCCAGGTCACGCCGCCTCCACCTCCACCTCCATGCTGTCACGCCGTTGGTCCTGCGACAATGTCCGACTCTGCCTCCTCACCCTCCACCATGTCCTCAGCCTACCATGTGTGCAGGGCACATCGGTGTCACACTGTCCTTCACCTGGTTTGCCTTGGTGAACGGAGTCACACAGGGGAGGAACTGCTGAAAGGGATTTGTCAAGAAATTGAATCATGGCTTTCTCCGCGAAAACTGGAAATGGGAACCATGGTGACCGACAACGGGAAGAACATCTTGTCTGCACTGCATCAAGGAAGCCTGAGCCATGTGCCCTGCATGGTACACATGTTTAATCTGGTTGTTTAGCATTTTCTACAGGGTTCCACCCAATTGCAATACATCCTAACAATGGGAAGGAAACTTTGCATGCACTTCAGCCACTCGTACACTGCAAAGCACACCCTCCTTGGGCTGCAGTGTCAGGACGGCATCCACCAAAATAGTCTGATAAGCAACGTTTCCACCTGTTGGAATTCCACTCTCCATATGTTGGACCGACTATACGAACAGAGAAAGGCCATCAATGATTTCTTGATGATCCAAGCAGATAGGGGTACTCCCCTGTGTAACTTCGATGTCAACCAGTGGCAGCTCATATGTGACACCTGCCGTTTGCTTAGGCCCTTTGAGGAAGCCACATTATCAGTCAGTCGCCAGGATTACGGGATGAACAACGTCATTCCACTGCTTCTTTTCCTACAACAGATGGTGGAAACAATGGCTGGTCAGGGCACTGGAGACGTGGCGCCTACATCTCTTGGCCACATGAGCCCTGTGGGGGCTGAACTGGAAGAGGAGGAGGGGGAGGGTGACAGTGGAGCACAGGCAATGTGTAGTGAAATGGGTGGTTTTTATAGTCATCTGAGCTACAAGGTGTTGAGGAAGACGAGACAGAGGACCCAGACACACCATGGCAGTATGCAGTGGCAGTATGCAATGGAGGGAGTCCCTCTGTGTCACTTGCACAAATGGCACCATGTATGCTCACTTGCTTGC
This sequence comes from Hyla sarda, assembly GCF_029499605.1. Taxonomy (NCBI): domain Eukaryota; kingdom Metazoa; phylum Chordata; class Amphibia; order Anura; family Hylidae; genus Hyla; species Hyla sarda. The sequence continues at coordinate 369,871,970 of NC_079190.1, read as the reverse complement.
GTAGTTACTTGCCAAATTATCACCATTCAGCTGCTGGATGACTTCTGGTTCTCCACCTTGTTGGATCCTTGCTACCGGCACTAAATGGGGGCCTTTTTTACACCCACTGAGAGGGAAGACAAACTGACCTACTACAGAGACATCCAACGTAGTCAGTTGGCCGATGCCTATCTGCACCATCGTCCATCCTCATGCAGGTCTGACTGGGGGGGGGCCCTCTGCACTCACGTTCCACTGCCATGGCTGCTGGGGAGGGATGGGGTGGCAGGAGAAGTACCAGCTCCATCAGTAGCAGCAGCCTGAGTCTACATTCGCGGATGAGTAGCTTTCTTCACCCGCATACTGAAGTAATCAGCAGCAGCTAGACCTTGAGCAGGACCTGAACCAGTAAGTGGTGGTATACTTGGACATGATCCCGCCAACCCATATTGAAGATCCACTGGACTTTTGGACAGCCAAACTGGATTTGTGGGTGCAACTATCAGAGTTTGCCCTGGAAAAGCTGTCCTGCCCAGCCAGTAGTGTGGCATCAGAATGGGTGAGTAGTGGGCAGGGGCCCAAAGTAACCCCAAGGAGAACTTGCCTGTCCACCAAAAATGTGAAGAGACTGACCTTTGTCAAGATGAATCTGGCTTGGATCAGCCAGGATTTACACCCACCAATGCCTGATGCATCAGACTAGATTAACCATGGTGCCACAACAACACTTTACAAATATGGATACAGCAAAAAATATTTAAGGTGCTGCTTCCCAGTTACAGAAATTCTTCTGCAGCAGACCACAAGTAAGAATTGAGGATGTGCATTAGCTGAAACTTAACTTTTAATAACATTTTTAGGATAAAATGTATGGACCCAACATCTATTAATTCCTTTCTTGGCAAGTGTTACTCGCCCAAAAAAAGGTCGGCCCCATATAGGAACCTCTCCCTATTTCCCTGCTATTTCCCAGGGTTTTTGGGTGGAAATTAGAAGAGGTTCCTGTGTGGGGCTGCCCTTTTTAGGGCGAGTAACACTTGCCAAGAAGGGAATTAATAGGGTGAGAGTATGGCCTTATAGGGTCAGTTTTTACTCCCACCTGTTACAATGGACCATACTTTGTTCCCTTCCAAATTTTAGAGATTTTTGCATCACATCAATATTTAGTATAGGTGGCACATGGTGTTTTTTACACACCTTTCCTTTTGTTTGATTTCAAAAAAATTTGGGGCCCATATATTTTTTTCCTTAGAATATTATTAAAAGTTACATTTTAGTTAATGCATATCCTCAATGCTTACTTGTGCACACCAACACTTTGGCAAAAGAGACCGGTTTCTTCTGCCGACCTATCTCAGCTACTATTTTGATCCTGCCACCCACCTGTTGACACACATCTGATGCCAAGTGCTCCTTCTTTCACCCACCTTTGTAAGCGGGTACTGGTATTGCCACCAACCGCCCCACTCCGGGTCACCAGGTGACTTTCAGGACTCCTGATGCTGCTGCCGCCACCTCTAGGCTGTGTCATCCTGCCACCATATGGTCTCCTCATGCTGCCTCCACCTCCACAGACCAATATTAAACGCCATTGACCGAGCGGTTTAATTAATTATATATTTTTATAATTCGGACATTTCCACATGCGGTGATACCATATATGTTTATTTTTATTTTTATTTACACTGTGTTTTTTTTTTATGGGAAAAGGGGGGTGATTCAAACTTTTAATAGGGGAGGGGTTAAATGATATTCATTCACTTTTTTTTCCCACTTTTTTTTGCAGTGTTATAGCTCCCATAGGGACCTATAACACTGCACACATTGATCTTTATCATCGATCACTGGTTTCTCATAGGAAACCAGTGATCAATGATTCTGCCGCATGACTGCTCATGCCTGGATCTCAGGCACTGAGCAGTCATTCGACGATCGGACAACGAGGAGGCAGGTAGGGGCCCTCCTGCTGTCCTGTAAGCTGTTCGGGATGCCGTGATTTCGCCGCGGCTATCCCGAACAGTCCACTGAGTTAACCGGCATGGTTTCACTTTCGCTTTTAGCCGTGTGGCTCAGCTCTGAGCGCGAGCGGCTAAAGGGTAAATAGTGCGCGGCGCCGCTATTAGCGGCGGGTCCCGGCTTGACTATGACGCCGGGCCCGCCGTGATATGATGCGGGGTTACCATTTAACCCTGCGTTATATCACGGGAGCAGGACCAAGGATGTACAGGTACGTCCTTGGTCCTTAAGGGGTTAAGAACACTCCTAACACTCCTCCCACCCTTAAAAAAATATCAGAGCTTTAAAAAGCTCTGTGTGGTGTCCCGGTACCGCATCCTATACGGTACCTATGTATGTGTGGGTCCCCATAGCCAAAGTCCCTAGGACGTAGGGATCCCTGTAATGTAGTTTACCCCTTGCTGGGTGAACCCTGGCTGGGTGAACTCTATGGTATTTAGCTTAAGGACCTTTGGAGGCCCTGTGACGTAAGCAATCCCATTACTCTTTGTAATGGTGAATGGCAGATGTTCGGACCAATCAGATTGCCCCGCCCCCCTGCCCATATAAGGGAGCGGCGGCCATCTTCTCTCTCTCTCTTGTTCCTGGGCAAGCAAGCAAGCAAGACCAGTACAGCAACTAACGCAGTGAGCCAGGCCTTGCGGCAATGGCTGAACAATTCTAAATATAGAGTGTATCAATTCCCAGACACTCTGCAGCCTCACCGGACCTAATAATACCCCTAAATCTGGATGGATCTGCAAATATCTACCCCAAATTCAGAGACTGTTTAAATATCAAGGTCCACAACAACTGTCAGTCACTAAGCAAGTTAAAGACTATTCATATGAGACTGTTACTGTGCCTTGGATACTGCAAGCACTTAAGTAAAGTTGTTCAAGTTCAAGTTAAATCTTCTTGTGGACCTTCAGTCATTTCTTGCACCTATCATTACTGGGAAGGGCGGCGATAGGCCGGAACATTGATTCAGCATACCAGCCCTCAGCCTGGCATCACAAATTATGGGGTTAACATTAACCCCTCATATACCGATACCATATCACCACTACCATACACCCCCAAGGGCTACCACAAAGCCTTTTTTGTGTCACAAACAGGATTCAGGTGTGTGCCTACTATTGCCACTAGTGAAAGTGTACTCCCCCCCAAGAAGCGAACTTTATTCATGTGTTGCTGTGTACAAGAACGGTGCTTGTGGTGCACCATACAAGGGGGCCAAGAGAAAAGTAAGGGGGGAGGCGAAGATTTGTCTACAGTTGAAATGTGTAAACTGCGCAATGAGTTCATGCTGCGATCCTCTGGTCCAGTCAGCACAGAAGGAGCTGAACTGCTGCCGGAAAAGCGCGCGAAGAAAGCCCACGCTGCGCCACACCCCGTATCCCAGCTTAAAGGGAACTCCGAGATGCAGGAGTTGTTTCTGGAGGGACCGGAAGTCGGGACTGCACCGATAGCGTCCTTCCTGCCCAGCACCATTTTGGAGAAGCCCACTATAAAAGACGCCACGCAGAGCAACCTCTTCAGTCTGCAGAGAGAGCCGGAGAGTATGGCGGAGAGCAGCGTTCCCCGAGGTCAAGTTGGCAAAATGGCGCCGGAAACAGGGAGAGTTGTGGCAGTCGCAGCCCAACTTTTTAAAGAGCTTGCTGACTGTCCGCAGCAGTTGTCATTAGAGGAAGAGGGGGCCTGCAATCTTCCCCCACTGCCTGATGATGACAACGATTGGCCAGAGACACCTCCAGTGAACAGTGCAGGGACACCTGGAGGTGCGTCACCGGTGAGATTGTCCCCTCACCACAGGACCTGGGGATCGTGGGCCGAGATCCCATCGGAGGAATCTCCTGTGAGTACCCCGCCAGAGGCGGCCTATTCTTCCTCCACCAGCCCTGAGGTCATTCCTCTATCAAGCTTGCCAAGTGCATGACCGTGCTCACCAAAATTGCCGCAATGGGTGTTCGGAGATGAGCCGGAGCTGATCGAGTACATGCACAGAGTACTTCAACCATTACCTTGGAAGCCACTCCCACCAATCCCAACTGCAGAAAGGGAAAGGGCCCATCAAGAAGCTGAGCTGGCCGAATTGATGGAAAAGCTAAGGGCCCGCTTCAAAGAACTCTACGCTTCAAAGCATGTGCATTTGCCTTATGAAGAAAGAGTGCGGTATCAAGAAAATACCATAGAAATGGAGGCATTGTACATCCGTAAATGGGATCACCCCAAGAAGGGGAGGAGCCATTGCAAAGGAGAAGAGCAACTGTGGCCAAGTTCGACAAGGTCAGAGGTTATGGGACACTCCTTGACTGCCGCACTGGTCAGACCATCCTCGTAAACCAGCGAGCAGTGCAAAGGCCATATCTCCATAAGAAGTTCAACATCTTGGAGGTGGGTGAAATTGTGGAGTACACCCCTGTCCAGAGCCTTCGTGGAGAATGGGCTGCAGTGGTCACCAGACCAACAGCCCCAACACAGCTTCCTTTCAAATATTTCCCGTCAACCGATTGGGAGTCTGATCCCTTCAATTTGAGTCCGAAAAGGTCTGCTCCTAAAGCGTCCACCAGCGTACTCAAGGAGGAGGAGCCTAAAAAGTCAAGTTCATCACCTTCTATGTACAGAAAAGAGTCAAGTTCATCATCTTCTATGTACAACAAAGAGTCAAGTTCATCATCTTCTATGTACAGTAAAGAGTCAAGTTCTTCATCTTCTTCATACCGTCGAGAGTCAAGTTCTGCACAGAGTGAAGAAAACAGGCCAAAGTTGCGGCCACCTAAGTCGGTACCTAGACCCTCTTGGAGCAATGAGAGTTTGTCTAACCCTAGGGTACCCACAGATGTACCAAGGTCCTCTCGGAGCAGTGAGAGTTTGCCAGTTCCTAAGGTACCGACGAAAGGGTCATGGGTTGCTCCTAATTTGGAGATGGTGCTCAAGCCCTATTGCCGCACTGTGATCCCGGCTAGTAAGCATATAACCCCTGCTCAAGCTGCTTTCCACCACTCTATTCTCACCAATGTGGTGTGGCAAAGCTATATTAATTCTAATCCTGCCCCTGATGTTGGCAGATATAGAGGAACCAAGAGAGGCACCACAAGAGTAAAGAAGAACATCTTCTAAAGAGACTCTAAAGTAATGTCTTATTGGTTTTTTTTTTGTTTAACCATTTTGTCTTGCAGTAACCAGGTTCAAGAAAAGTTCCTAGCAGGACTGTGCTAAGTTTATTTCAGTTTAAAGTTCAGCAACGTAACCACTAAGCTTGTGCCTGACTATTAAGTCAAGAGACTTCTAGCCTGTAGGAGATTCATCAAGGACTGTACCCGGCTGAGTTGTGGTTAAGGCCGTGTTCACTTTTCAATTGAACTCCTAGTGTAGGTGGACTGCTGATCCTTACACGCCAATCTGTATATTTTCTTTGGACTCCTAGTGTAGGTGGACTGCTGATCCTTACACGCCTGCTTCATGTATATACCACCAGCTTCATAAGAACTCTTATGATAAATGTTGCACTTATCGTGTGAATGCACCTGAAATATGTTGGAGTGTTGATAAATGTATAGTAAATTTGTATATGGTTTCGTACACAGAAAGATGTCCTTGTGTCTGTGTACATAAATAGTAGGTAAGGTTTGTACATAGAAAATATAGTCAAATGTCTAAGTACATTAAAATAACTCAGAGTTGTACATGGAAAATATCGACATACTGCACGTGTACACTCAACACTAAAAACATAACTAATTCTTGTACATACAAATGTATAATAAGCTAAAGGTGTTTAGTAGGTCACTCAGCAGGGGACACCTCGGCTCCTCCGAGGGTAGTATTATTGTTGTCGCCCATCGCTAGCACCTGTCTCAACCAAAAAGGATAGGGAGGATTCCCTTTCAAATAGTACTTGCACATAGTACCATAGATTACTCACTTAATGTACTACCTCAAAATTTTTCTAGTACATAAATCAAAATAAATATCTCACTTAAATAAAACACTTAAGAAATTGTAGCATATTGATACCCAATTCCTGCCACTGTTAGGTACACTTCTCCTTTCATTGTGTGTGTGAGATGCTCTGCCTGGCCAGTAGGTGCTCTTGTTAATACAGAATTAAACACGTAATTCTAAGAATAACCTGGATAGGTTGTTTTGAAAGTGCTCTAGGGGTAAGTAGCGTGTAGTCGATAGACCCTAGCAGCCACCCTTACTGTGATCTAGCTTCTGGCTAGCCAGTATACCTTTTGTGTGCTAAGTAACAGGTAACTTATTGTTGGCGAATAGAATGTGTGAGATAATACAAATGCCTAGTCAGCTTGAAGCTAACTGTATAGAGAGCTGTACTAATGTCTAGTTAGCCTTATGTATAGAAGTATGTGCTAGTGTTCAGTTTAGCCTCATAATAATGTATAGAGAGCTAATAAAAATGTCTTGGGAGCTAGCAACTACATGTCAGATAGCTACCTAATTGTCTAGTAAGCTTCAAAATGTATAATAAGTTTTATAAAGTTATATAGAAAGCTAGAAACTAAAGTATAGATAGCTTTAAATGTCTAGATAGCCCTAAATGTCTAGACAGCATTAAATGTCTAGATAGCATTATATGTATAGATAGTTTTCTAATTACCTAATCCAGATACTAGGAAAGGTATCAAAAGAATGTAAATGTGTTTAGTCTACTTAGGATGTATAGCAAAAGTACAGATCATCCTGTTCTATAGCATCCTGTTCTAGTCCTAGTCCCTCTGTCTCAGGGGACAGACGTTGAGGCCGAATTATCTTTAGTAAGGGGTGTTATGATTCGGCTAGCTGGATGTGGATCCTCTGTGTCAGCGAGGGATTGGCGTGGACCGTGTCGATGGACCGGTTCTAGGGTTGCTACTGGTATTCACCAGAGCCCGCCGCAAAGCGGGATGGTCTTGCTGCGGCGGTAGCAACCAGGTCGTATCCACCGGCAACGGCTCAACCTCACTGACTGCTGAGAAGGCGTGGGACAGAAGGACTAGGCAGAGGCAAGGTCAGACGTAGCAGAAGGTCGGGGCAGGCGGCAAGGTTCGTAGTCAATAGCAACAGCTAGAGGTCAGGTACACTGGTAAGGCAAACACTGTAACGCTTTCTCTGGCACAAAGGCAACAAGATCCGGCAAGGAAGTGAAGGGGAAGTGAGGTAATATACACAGGGAGCAGGTGGAAGGTAATTAGACTGATTGGGCCAGGCACCAATCATTGGTGCACTGGCCCTTTCAATCTTAGAGAGCTGGCGCGCGCGCACCCTAAGGAGCGGAGCCGCGTGCGCCAGGACGTGACAGCCGGGGACCGGGACAGGTGAGTGACTTGGGATGCGATTCGCGAGCGGGCGCGTCCCGCTATGCGAATCGCATCCCCGCCTGCAGAGTCAGTGCAGCGCTCCCGGTCAGCGGGTCTGACCGGGGCGCTGCAGAGAGAGGAACGCCGCGAGCGCTCCGGGGAGGAGCAGGGACCCGGTGCGCTCGGCGTAACAAGGGGGTTTGTGGTGTTCCAGTACTGCATCCTATATGGTACCTATGTACGTGTTGGTCCCCATAGCCAGAGTCCCTAGGACGTAGGGATCCCTGTTATGTAGTTTTCCCCTTGTCACCTCTATTTCTACTGATAGACCAGTGGTCTATATAAGGTTAATATAAATATAATGATATAGCTGTAAATAAATGGTTAATTACCTGTGCCATGGAGTTGCAGGACCTGCGGGTCGTGTGGCTGGGTGAACTCTATGGTATTTAGCTTAAGGACCTTTGGAGGCCCTGTGACTTAAGCAATCCCATTACTCTTTGTGATGGTGAAGAGCAGATGTTCGCACCAATCAGATTGCCCCGCCCCCTGCCCATATAAGGGAGCGGCAGCCATCTTCTCTCTCTCTTGTTCCTGGGCAAGAAAGCAAGCAAGACCTGTACAGCAACTAACGCAGTGAGCTAGGCCCGAGTCTTGTGGCAACGGCTGAACAATTCTAAATATAGAGTGTATCAATTCCTAGACACTCTGCAGCATCACCGGACCTAATAATACCCCTAAATCCGGACAGATCTGCAAATATCTACCCCAAATTCAGAGACTGTTTAAATATCAAGGTCCACAACAACTGTCAGTCACTAAGCAAGTTAAAGACTGTTTATATGAGACTGTTACTGTGCCTTGGATACTGCAAGCACTTAAGTAAAGTTGTTCAAGTTAAATTTTCTTGTGGACCTTCAGTCATTTCATGCACCTATCGTTACTGGGAAGGGCGGCGATAGGCCGGAACATTGATTCAGCATACCAGTCCTCAGCCTGGCATCACAAACTATAGGGTTAACATTAACCCCTCATATACCGATACCATACCACCACTACCATACACCCCCCAAGGGCTACCACATCTGTATCTTACCTTTTTTCCTGCAATCTCCAAGCAGGAGACAGTGGGCGTTTCCCAGCAGGCATGACATCACTGAAGCCTGCTGGGGGACCAGTTCTGCCATCACATTGTTGCAGTGCTGTGATGAATAATAGACCTCAAGCTCTGTGCAGCAGCTTTAAGTCTATACATCTTTCACTGAGGCTCTGTTCAGCTTTTAGTCTGTGCAGCTTAGTATGTGCAGCTGTCAATGTGGCTCTTTGCAGCTGTCAATCAAGCTCAGTGCAGAGAAACACTTCGTGAGTTTGGTCTCCTACCATTACAAGCAGGAGACCAAAATCTGAGATTTTGACCAGACCAAATGTGTGGTGGCCAGAAGTAAACAGTTGAAAAACTAACATATAACGTTTATTTTTTTTATCTATATTTTTTTTAATGGAAGCCAATTGCAAAAGTTATTTATTTGGTATAAGGAATTTAAATATTAAAAATCATGTTAATGAAAGTGCTCATTTAAGTCTCAGGAAGTATGACTATCGATAATGATTTAACTCATGTGGATGATACTAATTTATTTCAGTAATAAAATTAGATATCCGAAAAATGAATATGTAAATATTTATAATCTTTAATTATAAACAGCATTTAGTATAAAGCACCAACATTTTAGTAATATGAGAACTAAAATGATCTTGTATCTAAATCAGATAAAAACCTCTATTTTACTCCAAACATATAGATGATTTCTCAAAACCTGTGTGTAGGAAGAGTAGTGCAGTTGCCCATAGCAAACAATCAAATAGCTTATTCAATTTTTTTAAAAGGCCTCTAAAATATAAAAGAAGACATCAGATTGGTTGCTATAGGCAACTGCATCACTCTTCCTCTACAGAGGTTTTGACAAATCTCTCCCCTAGGGTTTATTTAGAAAGCACAGATAATAGTTTGCATTGGAGTAATTTCCTCCTAATAACTCATGAGCCTGTCATGTACCTGTCATCACACTACACAAAAACAAAAGTTTTAGATTTTAGAAAAACAGACTTTTCAAAAATGAGATTAGTCATAAATGAGTCCCTATCAGATTGGAACGGATTACATGGAGTCCAGGAGAAATGGGACTACTTAAAAAAACGCATTATTGAAGGCAACAGCAAATTGCATTAGACTTGTCAGTAAAAGCAGAAAAAGGAAGAGACACTGTGGCCAAAATCATAAAAAAACAAAAAGCTAGCATTTAGTAACTATAAAACAACCCAGAGCAATGAAAATAGGGAAATCTACAAGACAAGCAGAAAGAGGCCAAGCAAGTTATAAGAACTTCTAAAGCGCAGGCAGAATTAAAACTAGCTCAGGCTAGCCGACTGCCTTAATGAATACTTCTGTTCAGTTTTTACAGAAGAAAAAGAAGGAAAAGGACCTCCATTAGGGAGGAAGACTAATGAATAGTTTGATGCATGTGTCTTTATAGAGGAAAAGGTTCTACGTTTGCTGTCTAAAGTGAAGACAAATAAGTCACAGGGGCCTGATGGGATACATCCAAAATTATTAAAAGAGCTTAGTGGTGGGCTAGCAAAACCGTTAACAGATTTATTTAACCAATCACTGGTAACCGCAGTCGTCCTGGAAGATTGGAAATTAGCAAATGTCGTGCCCATTCACATGAAAGGTAGCAGGGAGGAATCAAGCAACTATAGGCTAGTAAGTCTGATGTCAATAGTGGGGAAATTAATGGAAATATGGCAAATGATGGGGAGTGACATAAAACATAACTTTTACTAGTTAATCACTAAAAGACATATATTATTAAGTGAGTGAATACATGGGCAAATGGTTGGCCCTCCAAAAAGACGCAATAAATGGACTTCTGTTAAAGTCAATAAATAAACAATTGCAATATCTAAATGCTAGCGTATATAGTCACTATCTCAGTCTGCACATCTCCAAAATGTAGCCCGACGCGTTTCTGACAACAGTCAAATGTCTTCCTCAGGGGCATAAGAGGAGACAGTGACTCAACAGATTTGGTTTAGCATATAGAGATCAATACTCAGTTATTAGAGCAAAAAGAAATCAAAATAATGTCCCAATCGCTGATACAGTAGCGACTTGGGTTGTGCCTGGCATAAGTAAATACAGTACACAATAAAACAGTGAGAAGGGAATGCCTCATATGGTCCAGTATGAAGACCCTGAAATAAAAAAACACATATAGAGAATATGTAGTGAGGCTTACTAGTTCTTCCATTAGACCTGTGGCAAAAACATCAGAGGTCTTACTCGCTGTTTGAGTTGCTGCGTCCACGCTCGTCTCCTGCGCAAACCCGCTGTGGCGGGGAGCCGTGCAGTTGTACCGGCTACTGTGCGCACGAGTGAGCTAGAGCGGCGTCTGATCTCATATCCGCTCCCGGAGCGGCGGGTGGAGCCTCCTTGGTGACGTGTGCCACAGCTGATGCCGTAGTAGTGCACATGTCACTCGCGCACAGATAAACACTGTGAGCGAACGAGGCTGTGTTAACTCCGTCGCTCCCGGAATTGGACACGTAATGAAACAGCTGCTTTTGCCGCAGGCTGTAATACATATCACTGCTGGTAATGGTTTTTAATAGGCTAATCTCCACACATACCAGAAGGGGATATAAGACCCCCTTAATGTATATGGATGTATCACTGATAGCGGAAACATATAAATTGATTGAGGTAATTCAGTTATTTTCTCAGAGAAATATAAATAATAGGCTGTGGAGGTACAGGTGGGGCTCAAAAAGGAGGATAGACAGAGCGGGTAGGGGAGAATACAGTGGATCTGAGGACCTATGTAGAGTGTATGAAAATATTTATTTAAGGTGTCGACAGTAGGGTGGGATAACCTAACGAGGAATGGAGGGATAATAACGGGGCCTCGGGAACCTATAAAGTCCTAGATTCACACTGGACTAGTCCCTAGGCCTAGGCGGGGTGGCCGCCCTAAAAAGGGCGGTCACGCACAGGAACCTATCCTATATACCCTGTTAATCCCTCCGCTAGCAGGGGTGTGCTGCCTCAAGAGCTGACTACAGCTCCACCTACCTGCCTGACCCATACCCCTGATACCCTCTGTCGACCATTATATAAAACTTTTGAAACATAATTGTTCATTTAAGCCACAAGGAGTGGCTGTATCCAACGTATAGATCCATCTGGTTTCTCGCTGTAGTAGAAGATTGTCCAGATCCCCTCCCCGAGGAGAGGGATTCATCTTTTCTATCCCAAAGAAATGTATCTCTTTAACATTCCCTCCATGGGTGTCATTCATGTGTCTCGCTAATGCCGTGTCTCTTTTGTTTCTAATGTCCCCAATGTGCTCCAGTATCCTATTGAGTAATTCGCGTATAGTTTTTCCGACATATTTGAGGCCACAGGAGCGCATGGCGACATACACCACCGCTTTTGTTGTACAGTTAATAAACTGTCTAATCTTGTATGTCCTATTGTCTGGTGGTAACAGAATATTTTGTGTTTTTTTCATAAAGTTACAGGCACGGCAGTGTCCACATGGGTGAGAGCCCACCGCTGAGTACTTGGATAACCAAGTAATTGAAGTAGGGGTGGGTGACAATTGGCTTTGTGTGACCATGTCTCCAATACTTTTCCCTTTTCTATAGTTAATTTGTGGGTATTCTCCAACATATGTTCTCAAGTCACTATCCATGAGAAGGATGCCCCAATGTCGTTGAATGATCTCTCTGACTGGCATGGACATGTTATCAAAAGTGCCTATGATACGACAGATGGGAGCATCCTCTTTCTTCTGTTTAGGAATTAATAAGTGATCCCTTGGGGTAGTTAGAGCTGCCCTATATGCTGGTGATAAGACATGGTCCGGATATCCATGCTGCCTAAACCTCCTCCTCAGGTCTCCCGCCTGCACCTTAAATTCAGCCTCATTTGAACAGTTCCTCCTGAGGCGGAGATATTGTCCTTTGGGGATCCCCCTTTTGAGGGGGCCCGGATGACAACTCTATCACCTCAGGAGGCTGTTTGTTGAAGTGGCCTTGTGAAAAACCGTAGTTGCAAGGCCACCCTGTCCATTCTTAGAGATAGTCAGGTCCAGAAAGGCAATAGAACTTTTCTCAACCATATATGTAAAAGTCAGGCCGATACAATTGGAATTTATTGATTCCATAAACTCTCTTAGTTGTAACGAGGTACCTGCCCACAAGATGAATATGTCATCTATATAACGTGCCCATAGTGCGGCACATTCACAGTAGCTTTCTCTCTCCTCGACGAACGCCATAGTTGCTTCCCACCAGCCTAAATAGATGTTAGCATATGTAGGCGCACATGGACTGCCCATGGTCTTGTGGAAAGGTAAAATGCAACCGCCCGTAGTCCTGCTTCGTATGGGATGGAAGAGTAGAGGGCTTCTACATCCAACCCCACAAGAAGAATCTCTTCCTCCATCACTATACCGTCAAGTTTGGACAATAAATCCGTCGTGTCACGGACATGTGACGGGAGAGAGGTGACGAATTGTCTCAGGACTTTATCCAAATAAACCCCCACGTTTTGGGTAATACTGCCTATGCTTGACACAATTGGGCCTCCCTTTAAGGGAACTAAGCCCTTGTGTATTTTGGGCATGACGTAAAAAGTGGGGGTAATTGGATTCTTGGGGCAAAGAAAGTTGAATTCTTTATCATCAATAAGTTTGTCTGTTCTAGCCTCCTGTAAGATTTGTATAAGGCTTTCCCTGTATTGATTCGTCGAGTCTCTAACTAGTATCTCATACGACTGTTTATCATCAATGATCTTATGACACATACGTGTATATTGATTTCTCCCCATCACGACAATATTACCCCCCTTGTCTGATGCTTTAATGACTATAGAGGGGTTGTTTTCAAGTTCCCTTATGGCTGTTCTTTCTTCAAAACAGAGATTGTTACGGAGGTTAGAGTCATATGTTTGTAGGTTTCTGAGATCTCTAGTCACAAGATCCCTGAAGATCTCAATACTGGAAAGTTCTCCTATGGGAGATTGTGCCTTGCTTTTAGGTTTCAGTTCTGTGAATGGACCTGTTCCTCTATCTCTTTTTCCTGCACTCAGTAGGTCTGTAAGTTCTGTGATGGTATGTAAATCTTGGGGTGTAACTCCTAGATCTAGGCATTTTTTCTTTTCAAGATTTTGAAAAAATTTATGCCAGCCTAGTTTCCTCGTAAATAGGCGAATGTCCTTCGTCCATGTAAAAGAATAAAATTTGGTTGTCGGTACAAAGGACAAACCTCTACTCAGAGCCTGGGTCTGTATTTCTGTAAGCGGATAGTCTGACAGGTTTAGGATCTGAGGAGCATTACTATTTATATTTTTGAGTCCTATATTTTCCCCCTGACGACTGTAGGTTGGAGGAGGTACGGGTTCTCCCCGTCTAAAAAAGATGAGGAAGAGGCAGAGGCGGACGCAGAGTTGGAGGGAACTACAGAGGGATTTCCACATGTTAGTGGTTGGTTTCTTACGGTCGCTCGTGCACAACCTCTTCCTCTGTGTCTTTGGTTTCTACCCCTTCCTCTTCCCCTTCCTCTTTCTCCACGTCCCTTATCTCTATCAGAAAAATCTGTTTCTGACGAGGAGAGATCCGTTTCTGTATCTCTCTGTTGGTTCTTATCTAGCACTTGGTAGGCCTTATTTTCCCTGAATTCCTGGAGATCTCTAACAAACTGGGTGTGCTTTCTTTCTTTTAGATGGTAGCAGAATCTCTCAATCGTGTTTTGAAGTTGAGTCTCCTTTACAGAGATCTCAGGGTCACCCTTAAATCTCGTTGTAACCTCTTGTTGTTCCCTCAGTTTTTTCCCAGAGATCTCCAGGTTCAGTCTTTCCTCGTCTAGGAGTATCTGCAAAAATCTAATGGAACAATTTGTGGCCTCCTCTTCCCACCTCTTTAAAACGTTTGGGGTACGTAATCTGGTGGAAGGTAAAGTCGGGACTCGTAACCCTCTGGGTACGATTTTGTTTTTGATATAAGACTCAAAGCTCTGTACTTCCCAGAAACTACTGATGTAGGTTTTATGACATTGGGTCAATTCTCTAAAAGCTGCTCTTAGAGACGGGGTATATTTTGCTTGTACAAATGTTTTGTCTGAGAATACCTCATGTGCTTCTTTAAGCCAATCATCTACATTAGGTATGCCGGTAATGAGATTAGCCATAACCACATATAAATCAATAGAAAATAATATAAGATAGGTCAGGTATCTAAATTCCTGATATGCAGTGCTCCCAGTCTATATCAATATGGCAAATGATGGGGAGTGACATAAAACAACTTTTACTAGTTAATCACTAAAATACATATATTATTAAGTGAGTGAATACATGGGCAAATGGTTGGCCCTTCAAAAAGACGCAATAAATGGACTCCTGTTAAAGTCAATAATTATACAATTGCAATATCTAAATGCTAGCGTATATAGTCACTATCTCAGTCTGCACATATCCAAACTGTATCCCGACGCGTTTCTGACAACAGTCAAATGTCTTCCTCAGGGGCATAAGAGGAGACAGTGACTCAACAGGTTTTGACAAATCTCCCCCCTAGGGTTTATTTAGAAAGCACAGATAATAGTTTGCATTGGAGTAATTTCCTCCTAATAACTCATGAGCCTGTCATTTACCTGTCATCACACTACACAAAAACAAAAGTTTTAGATTTTAGAAAAACTGACTTTTCAAAAATGAGATTAGTCATAAATGAGTCCCTATCAGATTGGAATGGATTACATGGAGTCCAGGAGAAATGGGACTACTTAAAAAAACGCATTATTGAAGGCAACAGAAAATTGCATTAGACTTGTCAGTAAAAGCAGAAAAAGGAAGAGACACTGTGGCCAAAATCATAAAAAACAAAAAGCTAGCATTTAGTAACTATAAAACAACCCAGAGCAATGAAAATAGGGAAATCTACAACACTAGGCAGAAAGAGGCCAAGCAAGTTATAAGAACTTCTAAAGCGCAGGCAGAATTAAAACTAGCTCAGGCTAGCCGACTGCCTTAATGAATACTTCTGTTCAGTTTTTACAGAAGAAAAAGAAGGAAAAGGACCTCCATTAGGGAGCAAGACTAATGAATAGTTTGATGCATGTGTCTTTATAGAGGAAAAGGTTCTACATTTGCTGTCTAAAGTGAAGACAAATAAGTCACAGGGGCCTGATGGGATACATCCAAAATTATTAAAAGAGCTTAGTGGTGGGCTAGCAGATTTATTTAACCAATCACTGGTAACCGCAGTCGTCCTGGAAGATTGGAAATTAGCAAATGTCGTGCCCATTCACATGAAAGGTAGCAGGGAGGAATCAAACAACTATAGGCTAGTAAGTCTGATGTCAATAGTGGGGAAATTATTGGAAACCCTATTAAAGGATAGGATTGTGGAACATCTAAAATCTCATGGAGTGCAAGATGAAAAACAACATGGGTTTACTTCAAGGAAATCATGTTAAACAAATCTTATAGATTTTTTTGTTTGAGTGACCAAAATATTAAATGTTGGAGGGGCAGTAGACATCGCATATCTAGATTTTAGTAAGGCTTTTGACACTGTCCCACATACAGTCATTGAGCTTGGAATGCCATATTGTTGAGTGGATTAGACTGTGGCTGAGTGACAGACAACAGAAGAATATTCAGAGCAAGGTATTGTTACCAGTGGGGTACCTCAGGGATCTGTACTGGGACCAATTTTGTTTAACCCCTTAAGGACACATGACGTTCTCATACGTCTCCATTTCCGAGTCCTTAAGGACACATGACGTATGAGAACGTCATGTGTTTTACCGGCCCCCCGCAACCATCTGGAGCGGAGCCGGTCCCCGATGCCTGCTGAAATCGTTCAGCAGGCATCGGGGCATATCGCCCAGGGGGGTCATTATGACCCCCCATGTCGGCGATGGCCGCAGATCGCTGGACAATTCAGTCCAGCGATCTGCGGCGGATTCCGGGTCAATCGGGTCTCCAGTGACCCGGTGACCCGGAATTATTGGCTGATCGGGGCCGTCAGAGACGGCCCCGAACAGCCATAGCCAGCAGGGGTGAGGTGGCACTGGTGCCACCTCACGATCGCCCTGATTCGTCGGCCGGATTACCGGCCGACCAATCAGGGCGCCTGCTGCGGGTGTCACTCCCGCAACCCGCTCCGCCCCTCTTCCGGAGGACGTGAGCGGGTGCGGGACGTGCACCCCGGGTGCTGGGGACCCCGATCCCCGGCGCCCCTGTTGGGATCGGGGCCCCAGGAGCAGCGGCGGCGGCGGAGACGACGAGGGACTGACCTGATGCGGCGAGGATCGTTGGAGGTGAGTGACAGCCTCCTGGTGTTGCTTAGCAACAGCTCCCAGCATGCAAAAAGGGCATGCTGGGAGCTGTAGTTATGCAACAGCAGGAGGCAGACCACCACAACTCCCAGCATGCCCTTATGGGCATGCTGGGACTTGTAGTTTTGCAACAGCTGGAGGCACATTCTTTCTATGGAAAAGTGTACCTTCAGCTATTGTGTAACTACAACTCCCAGCTTGCACAATCAGCTAAAGTGCATGCTGGGAGTTGTAGTAGTGCATCTGGTGGTTGCATAACTACAACTCCCAGCATGCCCGTTTGCTGTCGGTGACTGCTGAGAGTTGTAGTTTTGCAACAGCTGAAGGCACACTGAGTTAAGTAGTAAACCAGTGTGTCTCCAGCTATTGCATAACTACAATCCCCAGCATCCCCAGCCAAAGTAGTATGCCTCCAGCTGTTGCATGACTACAACACCCAGCATGCCCTTCCGCTGTCCGTACATGCTGGGGGTTGTAGCTTTTGCAACAGCTGAAGGCACACTGGTTGCAAAACACTGAGTTTGTTACCAAACTCGGTGTTTCACAACCAGTGTGCCTCCAGCTGTTGCAAAACTACAACTCCCAGCATGCACTGATAGACCGTACATGCTGGGAGTTGTAGTTTTGCAACAGCTGGATGTTCCCCCCCCAATGTGAACGTACAGGGTACACTCACATGGGCGGAGGATTACGGTTAGTATCCGGCTGCAAGTTTGAGGTGCGGCAAAATTTCTGCAGCAGCTCAAACTGCCAGCGAGAAACTACTGTGAACCCCCCGCCCGTGTGACTGTACCCTAAAAACACTACACTACACTAACACACAATAAAATAAAAAGTAAAAAACACTACATATACACATACCCCTACACAGCCCCCCTCCCCTCCCCAATAAAAATGAAAATGTCTGGTACGCCACTGTTTCCAAAACGGAGCCTCCAGCGGTTGCAAAACTACAACTCCCAGCATCCACTGATAGACCGTACATGCTGGGAGTTGTAGTTTTGCAACAGCTGGATGTTCCCCCCCCCCAATGTGAACGTACAGGGTACACTCACATGGGCGGAGGATTACAGTAAGTATCCGGCTGCAAGTTTGAGCTGCGTCAAATTTTCTGCCGTAGCTCAAACTGCCAGCGAGAAACTACTGTGAACCCCCGCCCGTGCGACTGTACCCTAAAAACACTACACTACACTAACACAAAATAAAATAAAAAGTAAAAAACACTACGTATACACATACCCCTACACAGCCCCCCTCCCCTCCCCAATAAAAATGAAAAACGTCTGGTACGCCACTGTTTCCAAAACGGAGCCTCCAGCTGTTGCAAAACAACTACTCCCAGTATTGCCAGATAGCCGTTGACTGTCCAGGCATGCTGGGAGTTTTACAACAGCTGGAGGCACCCTGTTTGGGAATCACTGGCGTAGAATACCCCTATGTCCACCCCTATGCAAGTCCCTAATTTAGGCCTCAAATGCGCATGGCGCTCTCACTTTGGAGCCCTGTCGTATTTCAAGGCAACAGTTTAGGGCCACATATGGGGTATCGCCGTACTCGGGAGAAATTGGGCTTCAAATTTTGGGGGGTATTTTCTGCTATTACCCTTTTAAAAAATGTAAAATTTTTGGGAAAACAAGCATTTTAGGTAAAAAAAATATATATTTTTTTACATATGCAAAAGTCGTGAAACACCTGTAGGGTATTAAGGTTCAAATTACCCCTTGTTACGTTCCCCAAGGGGTCTAGTTTCCAAAATGGTATGCCATGTGGTTTTTTTTTGCTGTCCTGGCACCATAGGGGGTTCCTAAATGCGGCATGCCCCCAGAGCAAAATTCGCTTTCAAAAAGCCAAATGTGACTCCTTCTCTTCTGAGACCTGTAGTGCGCCAGCAGAGCACTTTTCACACCCATATGGGGTGTTTTCTGAATCGGGAGAAATTGGGCTTCAAATTTTGGTGGGTATTTTCTGCTATTACCCTTTTTAAAATTGTAAAAATTTTGGGAAACCAAGCATTTTAGGTAAAAAAAATATATATTTTTTTACATATGCAAAAGTCGTGAAACACCTGTAGGGTATTAAGGTTCACATTACCCCTTGTTACGTTCCCCGAGGGGTCTAGTTTCCAAAATGGTATGCCATGTGTTTTTTTTTTGCTGTTCTGGCACCATAGGGGCTTCCTAAATGCGGCATGCCCCCAGAGCAAAATTTGCTTTCAAAAAGCCAAATGTTACTCCTTCTCTTCTGAGACCTGTAGTGCGCCAGCAGAGCACTTTTCACCCCCATATGGGGTGTTTTCTGAATCGGGAGAAATTGGGCTTCAAATTTTGGGGGGTATTTTCCGCTATTACCCTTTTTAAAAATGTAAACATTTTGGGAAAACAAGCATTTTAGGTAAAAAAAAAATTTTTTTTTTACATATGCAAAAGTCGTGAAACACCTGTAGGGCATTAAGGTTCACGTTACACCTTGTTACGTTCCCCGAGGGGTCTAGTTTCCAAAATGGTATGCCATGTGGTTTTTTTTTGCTGTTCTGGCACCATAGGGGCTTCCTAAATGCGGCATGCCCCCAGAGCAAAATTTGCTTTCAAAAAGCCAAATGTGACTCCTCCTCTTCTGAGACCTGTAGTGCACCAGCAGAGCACTTTTCACCCCCATGCGAGGTGTTTTCTGTATCGAGAGAAATTGGGCTTCAAATTTTGGGGGGTATTTTCTGCTATTACCCTTTTTAAAAATGTAAAATTTTTGGGAAACCAAGCATTTTAGGTAAAAAAAATATATATTTTTTTTACATATGCAAAAGTCGTGAATCACCTGTGGGGTATTAAGGTTCACTTTACCCCTTGTTACGTTCCCTGAGGGGTCTAGTTTCCAAAATGGTATGCCATGTGTTTTTTTTTTGCTGTCCTGGCACCATAGGGGCTTCCTAAATGCGGCATGCCCCCCAAAAACCATTTGTCGCTCCTTCCCTTCTGAGCCCTCTACTGCGCCCGCCGAACAATTAACATAGACATATGAGGTATGTGCTTACTCGAGAGAAATTGGGTTTCAAATACAAGTAAAAATTTTCTCCTTTTTATCCCTTGCAAAAATTCAAAAATTGGGTCTACTAGAACATGCGAGTGTAAAAAATGAAGATTTTGAATTTTCTCCTTCACTTTGCTGCTATTCCTGTGAAACACCTAAAGGGTTAATACACTTACTGAATGTTTTTTTGAATACTTTAGGGGGTGTAGTTTTTATAATGGGGTCTTTTATGGGGTATTTCTAATATGAAGACCCTTCAAATCCACTTCAAAACTGAACTGGTCCCTGAAAAATAGTGAGTTTGAAAATTTTGTGAAAAATTTCAAAATTGCTACTGAACTTTGAAGCCCTATGGTGTCTTCCAAAAGTAAAAACTCATAAATTTTATGATGCAAACATAAAGTAGACATATTGTATATGTGAACCCAAAAAAAATATATTTTGAATATCCATTTTCCTTACAAGCAGAGAGCTTCAAAGTTAGAAAAATGCAAAATTTTCATTTTTTTCATCAAATTTTGGGATTTTTCACCAAGAAAGGATGCAAGTTACCATTAAATTTTACCACTAAGTTAAAGTAGAATATGTCACGAAAAAACAATCTCGGAATCAGAATGATAACTAAAAGCATTCCAGAGTTATTAATGTTTAAAGTGACAGTGGTCAGAATTGCAAAAAACGCTCCGGTCCTTAAGGTATAAAATGGCCTGGTCCTTAAGGGGTTAATATCTTTATTGGTGATATTGCAAAAGGTCTCGATAGTAAGGTATGTCTTTTTGCTGATGATGCAAAGATATGTAGCAGGGTTGATGTTCCTGGAGGGATACGCCAAATGGAAAAGGATTTAGGCAAACTAGAGGAATGGCCAGAACTCTGGCAACTGAAATTAATTGTGGATAAAGGCAAGATAATGCACCTGGGGCGTTAAAACCCTCAGGCAAAATATAGATTATTTGACACAGCCCTGACCTCAGTTATTTCAGAAGACTTAAAGGTAGGAAGACAATGTAATAGAGCAGCAGGAAACGCTAGCAGAATGCTTGGATGTATAGGGAGAGGTTTAAGCTAATATCAGGAAGCATTACTTTACTGAGAGAGTAGTGGATGCATGGAATAGCCTTCCTGCAGAAGTGGTCACTGCAAATACAGTGAAGGAGTTTAAACATGCATGGGATAAGCATAAGGCTATCCTTCATATAAGGCTATTGATAGGACATATAAGACTATTGATAGGATTCAGATTATTGGGCAGACTAGATGGGCCAAATGGTTCTTATCTGCCGACACATTCTATGTTTCTATGTTTCTATGTATTGAAGGGTCAGGTCCTATCATTTTAATGTACATGGCATGTTAAAGTAAAACTGGGAGCTTTTTATGGTTAAAGAATTTGGTAAAAATCTAAAGATTTTTTTATGATGATTTTTTAGTGCACATATGAGGAGTAAAATTAGCAATTTGTTTAATGGCCATAAAATTATTTAACATTTTCAGTTGATTTGGGGTAAACAATTAAAATCTGAAATAAAAATGTCCATAAAACAATGAAAAAATTTGCATATTTCTTAACCAATTTGCATATAATCGCTTTAAAAAAAAAGTCTAATTTCTATTTTACAGCTACAAAAATCGAACAAAAAAGAAAAAAACTATGTACACTGCTCAAAAAAAAATAAAGGGATCACTAAGAAAACACATCCTAGATCGGAATGAATTAACTAATGGTTTGAAATACTTTTGTCTTTACATAGTTGAATGTGCTGACAACAAAATCACACAAAAATTATCAATGGAAATCAAATTTATCAACCCTTGGAGGTCTGGATATGGAGTCACTCTCAAAATCAAAGTGGAAAACCACACTACAGGCTGATCCAACTTTGATGTAATGTCCTTAAAACAAGTCAAAATGAGGCTCAGTAGTGTGTGTGGCCTCCACATGCCCGTATGACCTCCCTACAACGCCTGGGCATGCTCCTGATGAGGTGGCGGATGGTCTCCTGAGCCAACTCCTGGACGGTCTATGGTGCAACGTGGCATTGGTGGATGGAGCAAAACATGATGTCCCAGATGTGCTCAATCGGATTCTGGTCTGGGGAACGGGTGGGCCAGTCCAAAGCATCAATGCCTTCCTCTTGCAGGAACTGCTGACACACTCCAGCCACATGAGGTCTAGCATTGTCTTGCATTAGTAGGAACCCAGGGCCAACCACACCAGCATATGGTCTCACAAGGGGTCTGAGGATCTCATTTTGGTACCTAATGGCAGTCAGCCTACCTCTGGCAAGCACATGGAGGGCTGTACGGCCCCCCAAATAAATGCCACCCCACAACATTACTGACCCACTGCCAAACTGGTCATACTGGAGGATGTTGCGGGCAGCATTGTCAATCAGTGTTGCTTCCTGAGTGGACAGTGTGATTTCACAGAAGTGTGATTGACTTGGAGTTACATTGTGTTGTTTAAGTGTTCCCTTTATTTTTTTGAGCAGTGTATAAACATAGCCTGCAGAAACATACAACATAGACATTACACAAAATATATGACATTGCCTGATGAATGAAATATTAAAGCGAAGGCCCCGTTTTCTAGAACAATAAAACATTACATTTAACAAACCTTCATTCATCAGTCATATACGGCTGGAGAACACCTTTAAGTCCATTAGCTTTCCTTTCAATAATTCTGCTTTTGGGGGGGGATTATACTGTATTCATTTGTGATTTTGTTGAGTATTGACTTTCTTTTATATATTAATAAACTGTGTGTATGTACATTATGCTAATATATATATATATATATATATATATATATATATATATATTGTTTAGCACAATGTTACAAATACTAGGACTGACAATAATAATAACAATAATTATGTAATGTGATATTTATATTGGAAAAAATATATAAATTATAAAATGTGACTAAATGGAAAAAAAAAACATATCACATAAATTATCATGATTCAGACTGAAACGGAAGATTTCTTGAGGCCCTTGGTAGGTAAAAATACTGGTCTGCCATGGTTGAAGTAGCATACCGTATTCAGAAGACGTACAGATTAGTCTCTCAGCAGACTAGTAAGTGAGAAAATGTCATTTTAGCCAGACTTCCACGTCAACTTAAATTGCTTTTCCCAACTTTGTGATATGAGGTGTCCCAAGAAACAAAGCAGCTTGAGGACCAGATTGGCTTCAATTAAAAGATAAGGACAGGGACTTGCCTTCTTGTGATAAACAGGACTATTCTGAAACATCAGCTAATGTTGAATGAATGAAGGAAAGGAGAAGGATTTAATGATGTAATGTGTCTCAAGAGATAGACTCTGAAGTTGAAACAAAAGACAAAATCCTGTGTAAAGAATAAGATAATGGAAGTCAGAAAGGAAGCTGGAATATAAATACACTGGTAATTAAAGAGAACATGTCACTAAAAAGCCAGTTACTGGTGTGACAATAAAGAAAGCATTCCTTATAATGCCAGACGTGGGAGAATGACCTCTGATCCAATTACCTTCTCATACTTATGATGTCCTTGAAGTCTCACTTATATAAAGTTCATGGTTCCTACTTTGTAGGCATGATTTGTACAAGCATGATGCTTATTGAAATTATTTAAATTTTCCCCCTTGCGTTTTAAAAATATAAGGGAAAACACAGAATAGACCTATAAAAAGGCAAGGAAATTTTGCTCTACTTTTCAAAAGGGTCCGCTATGAAACAGGCTTGAAAGGATGAATGAAAGCGTAACTGTCATATCACACGAAAACATAATGTTCATATATGTTACTCACTCAGTCATGCAGATTCTTTACATATCTTTTTTTATGTGTCTAGCTTTGTATTTGTGGTGAGTGTGTTGATAAGGGCTGATGTTATTACCCTAGGGGCATATGGCATTAACCCCTTGTGTTCGTGACGCCAGGGGGTGGTTATCCTCTACACCACCCGAGGTATGGCCGCTAATTCCTGGGCCAGGCACGGGGCAAATAATCAGTCCAATGCAAGGTTATGGAGCAACAGCAGCTTTACTGAGGCAGACCGATGTAAAGTCTTTACAGCTCAGTTAGGTCCAAGGAGATGACCAGTTACTTTTGGAGACATGAGGGTTCGCTGAGACTTGTAGTGGACTTGGATTCAATAATGCAGTCTAATGCTGACTTTAGACTTGACAGAATTGACTATGCTGACTAGACATCTCCCCTGTGGTTGCTTACCAGGCTTTGACTTTCACCTGAAGGGGTACATGGTTGATGGAAGCGTGGCTGAGTGGTTAGGCCTTGGTCTCCCTTAGAACACCAGACACTCTAAGGTATTGGCTGTACTGTAGCTCAGCATGCACTCTACTCAACTGACTGAACTAGCTCCTGTCTGCTATATATAAGGGAGCAATTTGGAGGACTCCCACCTGGTCTCTGACCTTCCCAGGTTGCATGAATTAACAAAAGGACTTAAAGGGGTTATCCAGGAAAAAAACTTTTTTCTAAATATCAACTGGCTCCAGAAAGTTAAACAGATTTGTAAATTATTTCTATAAAAAAATCTTAATCCTTTCAGTACTTATGAGCTGATGAAGTTGAGTTGTTCTTTTCTGTCTAAGTGCTCTCTGATGACACGTGTCTCAGGAACCGCCCAGTTTAGAAGTAAATGCCCATAGCAAACCTCTTCTACTCTGTGCAGTTCCCGAGACAAGCAGAGATGTCAGCAGAGAGCACTGTTGCCAGACAGAAAAGAACAATTCAACTTCAGCAGCTGATAATTATTGAAAGCATTAAGATTTTTTTATAGAAGTAATTTACAAATCTGTTTAACTTTCTGGAGCCAGTTGATATAAAAAAAAAGTTTTTTCTCCTGGAATACTCCTTTAAATACATATTCACTTAAATACAACACATTAACCCTTTATATGAACCATAGTGTGACGAGAGTCCTGAGGAGTGTGGGGCCAGGGGACTGAAAGTCCACCTGAAAAGACCAAACAGTGTACAGAATGGCCACTTCTGTACTGGGCTACCACATATTTATCTCACAAAGTCCTCCTTTCTGCTCCTCACTTATTCTGACATCCACTGCTCAGGAAGGGGCATGTTCAAGGCAAGCACTGAGCCTCCCTGACTCACCATTCATTCACTACATCCCTCAGTCTGCTGTGCTGCACTGGGTCTCTTTACCCAATCACTGCAGTTGGCTCTGTAACCCTCTCCTCTTTGTTTTCAGAAACAGCTGGGACAAAGATAATGCTGCAGACGGATAGGATTATGTTCTGGATTATATGGGGACCCTAGTGGTCTTTTTTTTAAAAGCCATGATTTCTATAAAAAATGGAAATTATAAGGGTTAATGTTTTGCCATAATGTACAACATATAAAACGTTTTTAATTTGACAGTGCCCATTTAACCTCTTAACCCCTTAAGGACCAGGACCATTTTGGCCTTAACCCCTTAAGGACTCAGCCCATTTTGGCCTTAACTCTTTTATATTTTCATCCACAGACTAGTATGAGGGCTTGTTTTTTGCGCGACCAGTTGTCCTTTGTAATGACATAACTCATTATATCATAAAATGTATGGCGCAACCAAAAAACACTATTTTTGTGGGGAAATTAAAACGAAAAACGCAATTTTGCTAATTTTGGAAGGTTTTGTTTTCACGCCGTACAATTTCTGGTAAAAATGACATGTGTTCTTTATTCTGAGGGTCAATACGATTAAAATGATACCCATTATTATATACTTTTATATTATTGTTGCGCTTAAAAAAAATCACAAACTTTTTAACCAAATTAGTACGTTTATAATCCCTTTATTTTGATGACCTATAACTTTTTTATTTTTCCGTATAAGCGGCGGTATGGGGGCTCATTTTTTGCGCCATGATCTGTACTTTATTTTGATACCACATTTGCATATAAAAAACTTTTAATACATTTTTTATAATTTTTTTTTAAATAAAATGTATTAAAAAAGTAGGAATTTTGGACTTTTTAAATTTTTTTTCGTTCACGCCGTTCACCGTACGGGATCATTAACATTTTATTTTAATAGTTCGGACATTTACGCACGCGGCGATACCAAATATGTCTATAAAAAATGTTTTTTACGCTTTTTGGGGGTAAAATAGGAAAAAACGGACGTTTTACTTTTTTATTGGGGGAGGGGATTTTTCCCTTTTTTTTTACTTTTACTTTTACATTTTTTTACATTTTTTTTTTACACTTGAATAGTCCCCATAGGGGACTATTCATAGCAATACCATGATTGCTAATACTGATCTGTTCTATGTACAGGACATAGAACAGATCAGTATTATCGGTCATCTTCTGCTCTGGTCTGCTCGATCACAGACCAGAGCAGGAGACGCCGGGAGCCGCACGGAGGAAGGAGAGGGGACCTCCGTGCGGCGTTATGAATGATCGGATCCCCGCAGCAGCGCTGTGGGCGATCCGATCGTTCATTTTAATCGCGAACTGCCGCAGATGCCGGGATCTGTATTGATCCCGGCACCTGAGGGGTTAATGGCGGACGCCCGCGAGATCGCGGGCGTCGGCCATTGCCGGCGGGTCCCTGGCTGCGATCAGCAGCCGGGATCAGCCGCGCATGACACGGGCATCGCTCCGATGCCCGCGGTTATGCTTAGGACGTAAATGTACGTCCTGGTGCGTTAAGTACCACCTCACCAGGACGTACATTTACGTCCTGCGTCCTTAAGGGGTTAAGGACCAGACCAATTTTATTTTTGCATTTTCGTTTTTTCCTCCTCGCCTTCTAAAAATCATAACTCTCTTATATTTCCATCCACAGACCCATATGAGGGCTTGTTTTTTGCTTCACCAATTGTAATTTGTAATTACATCCCTTATTTTACCATAAAATGTACGGCACACCCAAAAAAATTATATTTATGAAGGAAAATTGAAAAGAAAACCGCAATTTATCAAGTTTTGGAAGGTTTCGTTTTCACGCTGTACGCTTTCCGGTAAAAATGACATGTTTTCTTTATTCTGTGGGTCAATACGATTAAAATTATACCCATGATTATATTCTTTTCTGCAATTGTACCGCTTAAAAAAAATCTCAAACCATTTTAACAAAATTAGTATGTTTGAAATTGCCCTATTTTGACTACCTATCACTTTCTCATTTTTCCGTATATGGGGCGATATGAGGGCTAATTTTTTGCGCCATGATCTGTAGTTTTTAACAGTATCACTTTTGTTTAGGTTTAACTTTTTATACATTTTTTATAAATTTTTTTGGGAATAAAATATGACAAAAAAAACACAATTTTGTACTTTTTTTTAAAGTTTTTTTACGTTTACGGCGTTCACCGTACGGTATGATTAACATTATATTTTAATAGTTCAGACTTTTACGCATGTGGTGATACCAAATATGTGTATTAATTATTTTTTTACGCTTTTTGGGGGGTAAAATGGGAAAGCGGACGTTTTACTTTTTTATTGGGGAAGGGGATTTTTCAAATTTTTTAACTTTTTTATTTTAATTTTTTTTAACTTTTTTTTACACTTTTTATGTACCCATAGGGGACTATTCATTGCAATCAGTTGATTGCTAATACTGTGAAGTGCTATGTATAGAACACAGCACTGCTCAGTATTATCGGTGATCTTCTGCCTTGTCTGCTCGATCTCAGACCAGAGCAGAAGACCCCGGGAGACGGCCAGAGCCAGGTGAGGGGACGCCGCGGGCGATCCAATCATCCGTTCAAAGTACCGCAATGCCGCAGATGCCGTGATCTGTATTGATCACAGCATCGGAGGGGTTAATGTCGGACATCCGCGCGATCGCGGATGTCCGCCATTACCGGTGGGTCCCTGGCTGCTGATAGCAGCCGGGACCTGTCGGGCATGACACGAGCACCGCTCCGGTGCTCGCGATCATGCCGGCGTGTAAATTTAAATACATTTACGTAAATGACGTACATTTACGTCCATTGAGTGTTTTTCCATTTTTGCACTTTCATGTTTTACTCCTTACATTTAAAAAATCATGTCTTTCAAATTTGCACCTAAAAATCCATAAGATGGCTTAATTTTTGCGCCACCAATTCTACTTTGTAATGACATCAGTCATTTTACCCATAAATCTATGATGAAATGGAGAAAAAATCATTGTGCGACAAAATTTTAGAAAAAACTAAATTGTGTAACTTTGGGGGCTTCCGTTTCTACGCAGTACATTTTTCAGTAAAATTCTCTTTATTCTGTAGGTCCATACGATTAAAATGATACCCTACTTATAGAGGTTGGATATTGTCGTACTTCTGGAAAAAATCATAACTACATGCAGGAAAATGTACACGTTTAAAATTGTCATCTTCTGACCCCTATAACTTTTTTATTTTTTCTCGTACGGGGGCTAATTTTTTGCGCCATGATCTGAAGATTTTAAGGGTTTGATTTTTGTATTGATCGGACTTTTTGATCGTTTTTGATTAATTTTTTCATGATATAAAAATTGACCAAAAATACGCTATTTTGGAATTTTTTTTTAAATGGGAAAAGGGGGGTGATTCAAACTTTTATTAGGGAAGGGGTTAAATGATCTTTATTCTCTTTTTTTCACTTTTGATCTTTTACATTGATCAATGGTTTCTCATAGGAAGCCATTGATCGATGATTCTGCTGCTTGACTGCTCATGCCTGGATCTCAGACACTGAGCAGTCATCCGGCGATCGGACATCAGGAGGCAGGTCATCTCCTCCTCGTGTCCTACAGCTGTTCGGGACGCCTCAATTTCACTGTGGTGGTCCCGAACAGCCCCCTGAGCTAACCAGCATTAGTTTACTTTCACTTTAGACACGGTGATCAACTTTCAACGCCGCATCTAAATAGTTAAAGGGGTACTCCGCCCCTAGACATCTTATCCCCTATCCAAAGGATAGGGGATAAGATGTCAGATTCCCGCGGTCCCGCTGCTGGGGAGCCCTGGGATCCCCGCTGTGGCACCGCGCTATCATTACAGCACAGAGCGAGTTCGCTCTGTGCGTAATGACGGGCGATACAAGGGGACGGAGCAGCGTGATGTCATGGCAACTTCTGGTCTAGCTCAAGACAACAATGAAAAGTGAGCAAAGAGCACACCATGGAGTATACGCAGCCAGAATTTTTCCCCTATATAACATGTTGCCACCAGTTATATAGGGTAAAATCTGGTTATCAGGCCTTACAAAGTTGGCAGGCCAATTCACAGTATACACCGGGAGAAGGACTTCCACAGGGCGGTAGGAGATGTCGGCGCTGACCAAGATCAGACACATCAGGTAAGTTAAAGAAGTTCTCTTACTTACCGGACGTGTCCGATCTTGGTCAGCGCCGACATCTCCTACCGCCCTGTGGAAGTCCTTCTCCCGGTGTATCACGTCCAGGTTGGGGAGGCTGCAGACCAAGCCTGTTCTCTCAACCACGCAGACCATTGTTGTGTGTGATTTCACACAACCGCCTCTGGTAAGGGTCTCTCATTACGCTTATCTGAACCTTACAGTGGCGGTTTTACGCTATGGAGCACTTTTCCTTCTTGTTTTAATTCACAGTATAGGCCAGGAACATTAATCAGAAAGGGTGTGACCCCCAGCACCCTACGGGCACTTACCAATCTCATATTGATGGCCTATTCTGAGGATAATTCATCAGTTTTGGAATTATTGAGGTGTTTATCAAGAATAAGTAAAAATAAAAAAGGCAAGTGTGGCCCGGTTTTAGGTTACTAGCTCATTGTTCTCATTGAATTAACTAAGAATATTGTCATTAAACAATAGATAGTTGGTACCCATCTAGTCACTTTTAGCATTTAAAAAATTACCTATATTTCCCTTTAAGTGCTATACTTACTGGAGATCTTGTTCTCAGTGTTGTAACAATGCAGCAGTCTCACCTTGCGTGACTCCACTTCTGGTTGGACCTCTCTGAGAAAGTATTTAGGCTCTAGGCCACTTGTTTCCTTTTTAATTCCCCTACAGGATTAACCTTTGTTATGTCTTGTAACAACATGAAATAATATGGATACATTTACTAATATGGTTCTTATTAAGCTTTTTGTTCTAGATTTACCAGTATTGACCTTTGCTTTAGTCTAGGTTGAACCCAATCACAGAGATCCCTTCATTTCATTCATGTCCTATCTTGAATTTCGACATATATATTCCTTTGGGTCTAAACAGTTGAAGGAAGGTCTTAGAGTACTTAGAAGGCAGATTACAGTATCCCATCACACACTACTAGTTTTAACCCCTTAAGGATGGAGGGTTTTTCAGTTTTTGCATTTTCGTTTTTTCCTCATCACCTTCTAAAAATCATAACACCTTCAATTTTGCACCTAACAATCCATATGATGACTTATGTTTTGCACCACCGATTCTAATTTGTAATGACATCAGTCATTTTACCTCAAAACCTACTGCGAAATGAAAAAAAAAATTATTGTGCGACAAAATGGATGAAAAAACGCCATTTGTAACTTTTGGGAGCTTTTGTTTCTAAGCAGTACATTTTTCGGTAAAAATTACACATTATCATTATTCTGTAGGTCCATACAGTTAAAATTATATCCTACTTATATAGGTTTGATTTTGTATTACTTCTGAAAAAAATCATAACTACATGCAGATAAATGTATATGTTTAAAATTGTCCTATTCGGACCCCTATAAATTTTTTATTTCTCCATGTATAGGGCAGTATGAGGGCTCATTTTTTGCGCCGTGATCTGAAGTTTTTATTGGTACCATTTTTGTTTTGATTTGACTTTTTGATCACTTTTTATAAATTTTTTTTATGGTATAAAAAGTGACCAAAAATACGCTATTCTGGACTTTAATTTTTTTGCGCGTACGCCATTGACCGTGCGGTTTAATTAAAGATTTATTTTTATAGCTTGGACATTTACGCACGCTGCAATACCACATATGTTTATTTTTATTTACACAGGTTTTTTTTATTGGGAAAAGAGGGGTGATTCAAACTTTTATTAGGGAAGGGGTTAAATGATCTTTATTAACTTTTTTTCCCACTTTTTATTTGCAATGTTATAGCCCCCATAGGGGACTATAACATGCAGTACATTGGATTCAATACACTGATCACTGCCATTGCTTTCAATGGCAGGGATCAGTGTTATCGGCGGTTGATTGCTCAAGCCCGGATTTCAGGCTTGGAGCAATCAATCGCCGATCGGACCTGCAGGAGGCAGGTAAGGCACCCTTCTGCTGCGTCCTAGCTGATCTGGACATCACGATTTTGCCGCGATGGTCCCGATCAGCCCAACTGAGCTGCCGGGAAGCTTTTACTTTCACTTTAGACGCGGCAATCAACTTTGATTGCCGCGTCTAAAGAGTTAATGCTGGACATCAACCCGATCGGCGATGTCCTGCATTAGCCACAGGTCCTGTTGCTTATAGCAACTGGGACCCACCGGGTATGATGCGCGCTCACCTGCTGAGTGCGCGTCATACCTCAGGAGACGCTTATGGACGTTCATAAACGTCCATATGCATTAAGGGGTTAAATTGTATTTAATCGCTTAAGGACCAAGCCCATTTTGACCCTAAAGACCAGAACATTTTTTGCACATGTGACCACTGTCACGTTAAGCATTAATAACTCTGGGATGCTTTTACTTATGAATTTGATTCAGAGATAGTTTTTTCGTGACATATTCTTAATGTTAGTGGTAAATTGTTGATTATATTGGCATAATTTCTTGGGGAAAAATTCCCAAATTTCAGGAAAAATTTGAAAATGTTGCATTTTTCTAACTTTGAAACTCTCTGTTTGTAAGGAAAATGGACATGCCAAATAAATTATATATTGATATTGTCTTTTATATATTGTCTACTTGAAATATTACATATTGTCTACTTTATTTTGGCATCATAAATTAGACATATTTTTTAGTTTTTGAAGACATTAGAGGGCTTCAAAGTTTAGCAGCAATTTTCCAATTTTTCACAAAAATTTCAGAATCTGAATTTTTCAGGGACCAGTTCAGTTATCAGTGACTATGAGGGTCTTTATGTTTGTAATCCCCTATAATGGACCCCATTATGAAAACTGCATTTAGAATGTTTTTTTTAACCCTTTAGCTGTTTCACAGCAATAGCAGCAAAAGGAAAAAAATCTAAATCTCCTATTTTGACACTAACAAGTTATTGTAGCCCCATTTTTTTTTCATCTTTACAAGGGGTAAAAGGTAAAAAAGCCCCCAAGGTAAAAAAAAATTTTAACCCAATTTCTCTTGAGTAAGGAAATTCCTCATATATGAATGTAAAGCGCTCTTTGGGTGCAGTAGAGGGCTCAGAAGGGAAAGAGTGACAATGGGCTTTTGGAGAGCGATTTTAGCAAAAATGGTTTTCAGGAGACATGTCACATTTAGGAAGCATCCATGGTAACAGAACAGCAATAATAAAAAAAAAATTACGCACTATTTGGAAAAAGAAACCCTTCCAGGAACGTAACAAGGGGTATAGGTGGTTGACACACTTTCGTTAAAGTGGGACGTAAAAATGAAAAATTTGATTTTTAACACAAAAATTCTGGTGTTATCCCAAATGTTTCATTTTCACAAGGTGTAATAGGAGAAAATGTCCCCCAAAATTTGTAACCCCATTTCTCTCGAATAAGGAAATACCTCATTTGTGGATGTAAAGTGTTCTGCTGGCACACTAGAGGGCTCAGAAGGGAAGGAGCAACATTGGAATATTGGAGACTGAATTTTGCTGAAATGGTTTTTGGGGTGCATGTGACATTTAGGAATCCCCCATGGTGCCAGAACAGCAAAAAAACAAAAACAAATAAAAACACATGGCACACTATTTGGGAAACTACACCCCTCAAGGAACATAACAAGGGGTACACCCCACAGGTGATTGACGAACATTCGTTAAAGTGGGACCTGAAAATAAAAATGTAGATTTTTTTTTACCCAAAAAACTGGTGTTACCCCAAATTTTTTATTTTCACAAGGGGTAATAGGAGGAAAAGCTCCCCAAAATGTGTAATACTATTTCTTCTGAGTATGGAAATACCTCATATGTGGATGTAAAGTGCTCTGCAGGCGCACTACAATGCTCAAAAGAGAAGGAGCACCATTGGGTTTTTGAAGAGAAAATTTGGTTGGAATGGAAGTCGGGGGCCATGTGGGTTTACAAAGCCCCCATGCTGCCAGAACAGTGAACCCCCCCCACATGTGACCCCATTTCAGAAACTACACCCCTCAAGGAATGTAATAAGGGGTGCAGTAAGAATTTAAACTCCACTGTCGTTTGACAGTGCAAATTAAAAATAAAAATGTTCTTTTTTACAGACGACTGTTCAAAAAATCTGTCAGACACCTGTGGGGTGTAAATTCTCACTGTACCCCTTATTACATTCCATGAGGGGTGTTGTTTCCAAAATGGGGTCACTGTTCTGGCAGAATGAGGCTTTGTAAATGCACATGGCCTTCAATTCCAGCAAAATTCTCTCTATTTTGCTCCTTCTCTTCTGAGCATTGTAGTATTTCGATACTCAGAAGAAATGGTGTTACAAATTTTGGAGGGCTTTTTACCCTGTTACCCCTTGCAAAGATGAAAACATTTGGGTAACCCCAGCATTTCAGTGAAGAAATTTATTTTTTCATTTTCACGTCCAACTTTAACGAAAATTTGTCAAACACCTGTGGGGTGTTAAAGCTCACTGCACCCCTTATTACCTTCCTTGAGGGGTATAGTTTCCAAAATGGGGTCACAAGTGGGTGTTTTTTTCTTCTTTTGCGTTTATGTCAAAACCCCTGTAGCTATCACCCACCCCTGTGCAAATCACCAATTCAGGCCTCAAATGTACATGGTGTGCTCTCACTCCTGAGCCATGTTGTGCGCCCGCAGAGCACTTTACGTCAACATATGGGGTATTTCCGTACTCGGCAGAAATTACGTTACAAATTTTGGG
Source organism: Hyla sarda (assembly GCF_029499605.1). NCBI lineage: Eukaryota > Metazoa > Chordata > Amphibia > Anura > Hylidae > Hyla > Hyla sarda. The sequence continues at coordinate 369,838,315 of NC_079190.1, read as the reverse complement.
GTTCTTTTTATCCTTTCACCTTTTATGAAAATGAAAAGTATGGGGCAACACCATCATGTTAGTGTACAGTTACAGTAACATGCTGGTGTAGCCCCTAACCTTTCCTTTTCATAAGGGGTAAAAGTAGAAAAGACCCCCAAAATTTGTAATGCAATTTTCTCCCTAGTACGGAAATACTCCATATGTGGCCCTAAACTGTTGCCTTGAAATACGAAAGGGCTACAGAGTGAGAGAGCTCCATGCGCATTTGAGGCCTAAATTAGGGATTTGCATAGGGACCAACCCAGAGGCAAGCACGGTGCTTGCCTCCACCACCAAAAAATACCCTATGGCAGTGTATCCTCAACATGCCTGGACAGTCAATGGCTATCCGGCATTGCTGGGAATTGTTGTTTTGCAATAGCTGGAGGCTTACAGACCCTAACTCTGTGTTTTCCCACCAGTGTACCTCAAGCTGTTACAAAACTACAACTCCCAGCATGCACTGAAAGGCAAAGGCATGAAAGGCATGCTGGGAGTTGTAGTTATGCAACAGCTGGAGGGGCACAGTTTGGAGACTACTGTGCAGAAGTCTCCAAACTGTGGCCCTCCAGATGTTGCAAAACTACAACTCTCAGCATGTCCAGACTGTTAGGCATGCTGGGCGTTGTGGTTCTGCAACATCTGGCCCTTCAGATGTTGCCAAACTTCAACTCCCAGCATGACTAGACATTCTGGGCATGCTGAGAGTTGTAGTTCTGCAAGATCCGGAGGGCCACAGTTTAGAGACCACTGTACAATGGTCTCTTAACTGTGGTCTTCCAAAAGGCAGATGCTGACCTGACACTGCCCACTGCCACATCCTCTGCTACCATCGCTGCCTTCATCTGCTGCTGCCGCTGCTATTCCCTGCTGCCACCATGTTCCTGCAGACAGTTAAGCTGCCTGCCACCGATCACCCACTCTGCCCGTGCTTTCATAGGTAGGCAGAGCAGGGGAAATGAGCTCTAATGACCCCCCTGCCCCCCTCCTGCCATTGGTTGGTCAGTCCTGACTGACTAATGGCAAGGGATAGGAGCAGGTAGCACCCCTGCCACCTCACTCCTATCCTTCAGGGTGATCGGGGCCGTCTCTGACAGCCCTGATCACTCTCATTTTCCTGGAGATTGGGTCACCAGAGACCCGATAAGCCTGTAAAAAATGTCATTCGCCGGTCAGAATTGATTGCCATTATGGGGAGGTATCAGGACCCCCTAGGCGATGTCCCGGGATGGCTGCTGATAGATATGAGCAGTCATCCTGGTCCGATCACCACCCAGCGAGTGGCGGTGACTGAAAATGCCAAGGGAGTACAGGTACGCCCTTGGTCCTTAAGTACCAGGGCACAAGGGCGTACCTGTACGCCCTTGGTCCTTAACAAGTTAATAAGTTCTGTCATAATACAATATAATAAAACAATGTCAATTATGAAATGTTATCTCTGTTTTCCTAAGTACATCCTAGGTTTCACATCTGGGTCGGGAGAAGTTTGTTGCTAGGACAAGGGTTTCAAAATGAACCTCGCTATCCTCAGTCCCTGAAGTTCAGCATTATAGCTGTTTGATAGACAAACATTCAGCCATCAATTCCTTGGGGTCTTGTTTATACTACATATTATATGTAACATATTCCATCCTTCACTCTCATTATACTAAAAGCAAACACTGACTATAGGCCTGGGATACACAACTTTTTGTAGTGCTACAGCTAAACAGTTAAAATCAATCCCTCTACAAAAAAACACAGTGTAACTTTAGCCTAACTCATATGTCAATCCCATTAGAAGCATCTCAGACATAGTGTCCATTTGGTTGCACAAAGAAATCTTGAGGCAGAGCATTGTTTCTTATAGTCCATACATGAGATGCTACACCATTGGAGCCCTATCCCTCATCATAGGCCTGCTTAAGGCATGTATGTTTAAGAAGAACCCAATTTGACTTCTGTTCTAGTTTATTAGTTTATGCATGGCAAAGATTCAGTTCACATTTCTAGTCCATTTTCTATACACCCTAGAACCCTGGGAACATGGCCTGACAGTTCCTCCTCCAGCTATACACTGCAGTTCATTTTTATTCCGATATTCCTCTCCATTGCCAAGATATAAGCCTTTTTGTTATTATGTACATAAGGCTTAAAGGGTAACCCCCACCATCCTATTTTATTTTTTTGCTAGCCCGTTAAACCCCCCCCCCCTTCACGGCACTAGCCCGTTCCCTCCTCCTCCCGCCCGCCCCGCATACCCCGTTCCCTCCTCCCCCCGCCCCGCATACCCCGTTCCCTCCTCCCCGCATAACCCCGTTCCCTCATTACACTTGCAGTTACTAACAAAAAGGCTTATTTTATCTTGCCGATGGAGAAGACTATTAAAGAAAAAAAAAAATCGGCATAGCCCTATCTAGTCATGTGCTTATTTATGCCCCTGTTTTCCTGATAACATATCTGCTATATTTACAATCAGGAATATTCTAGTGATATTTTACATGAACATATTCTAACCATATTGCAAGATTTTGTTTTAATATTGTGCTGTAAACTGACCAGAAGTATCAACTGGTGCTAAATGAACTATTTTAATAATTGTCCCCAAAAGCAGCAATAAGTATAAATTGTCTTTCAAGTCCCATAAACAGCATAAACCTATCCATTTCACACTTATTTCCCCCCAAGGCTAATAGTACACGAAGGAGTAAAAAGCAGGACGTGGACAAATATTTGAGACGTTCTGCAGTGGAAACCTATGATACATCTCTGACATTTTTGTCGGTGCATCATGAAGAAGTTAGCTGGCGTTGATGAATCATGCCATATGTAAGCTCCGAGATGGGAGAATCCTCAAGCTGTGAAGTTCTCGGGGGACAACAGAATGATGATAAAGGAAAGGTAGCTGCTGACAGTAATCCTCTGGTATGGGGAAAGCCCTTTCTGCTCATTATGAGTCAATGTCTCAGATCTGTTTTTGTAAGTATTACACATACTGAAGGATTTGCAGACTAATAAAACCTGGCAAACGTTTAGTACATTCTTCTCATAGTTTTATTACTTTTGTGTATTAAATATTAGTACACTGATAACCAGCTGCCTAACATTGAGTTGGTGTCAAAAACAGAATTCGGGATTGGCACCACCAGACTTTGCTAAGGCATCAGTTATGGCTACACAGTGGACGGTCTGGCAGAAGTTCAACACACAATAAGAGTCTCCGGCGCTAGGACATGTTAAAGGACAGACCTGTGCAAATATCATACAGCAAAGCAATACAAAGTATCCCGTGACTCGAAGCTCCTATGTAGAAGGCACCAGAGGACCAGGTCTGCAGACGTGCGTGGGCGCTTAATGCGCCCACGCACGTCTGCAGACCTGGTCCTCTGGTGCCCTCTGCATAGGAGCTTCGAGTCACCTACTTAGCGGTGATACTTTGTATTGCTTTGCTGTACGATATAAAAGGGGTACTCCCGTGGAAAACTTTTTTTTTTTTTAAATCAACTGGTGCCAGAAAGTTAAACAGATTTGTAAATTACTTCTATTAAAAAATCTTAATCCTTCCAGTACTAATTAGCTGCTGAATACTACAGAGGAAATGGTTTTCTTTTTGGAACACAGAGCTCTCTGCTGACATCATGACCACAGTGCTCTCTGCAGACATCTCTGTCCATTTTAAGAACTGCCCAGAGTAGGAGAAAATCCCCATAGAAAACATATGCTGCTCTGGACAGTTCCTAAAATGGACAGAGATGTCAGCAGAGAGCACTGTGGTCATGATGTCAGCAAAGACCTCTGTGTTCCAAAAAGAAAACCATTTCCTCTGTAGTATTCAGCAGCTAATAAGTACTGGAAGGATTAAGATTTTTTTTAATAGAAGTAATTTACAAATCTTCCAACAGCATAGAAAATAGAACAGAGTAACTCAGTATTTGCGTTTTCACCGCTTCTTTATTCAAGAACACATACGGGTATATACAGTGCAGGACACAAGTGGACAACAATGTAGAGGGGATGTATTCTGGGGGCTACGGTGCCACTTCGCAGTGTATCCTTCAACTGGCCCAGGTTTTCCACGGGAGTAACCCTTTAACATCGCACAGCAAAGCAATACAAAGTATCCCACACTCACCGCTAAGTAGGTGACTAGAAACTCCTATGCAGAGGGCAGCAGAGGACCAGGTCTACCTTGTCGTCCACCCGTGTCCTGCACTGTATATACCCCGTATGTGTTCTTGAATAAAGAAGCAGTGAAAACGCAAATAGTGAGTTGCCCTGTTCTATTTTCTACGCTTTTGGAAGTTTGTGAATTGGACTATTCATTATACAGAGAGCACCACCTGGCGTGGAACAGCTAACAGAGGTACTAACACGCTGATGCTGCATAAGAAGGCAGCAGTGCCGAGTGTCTATTAATCTCTAAAGGAGCTAATTTACAAATCTGTTTAACTTTCTGGCACCAGTTGATTTAAAAAAAGAAAAGTTTTCCACGGGAGTACCCCTTTAACATTATGTTGGTCTTGTTTACACCGCCAAAACATCTCTGATCTCTCATGCATAGCCCCGGCAAGAACTCTGAAGGTGTCCTGTGGTATCTGGCTGCAGGATTTTACCAGCAGATCCTTTAAGTCCTGTAAATTACTAGGTGATGCCTCCAAGTATCGGACTGGCTTTTCCAGAACACCCCATAGATGCTTGAACGGCTTGAGATGTGGGGAATCTTGTTTTAGTATCCTCTTTTAATTAGAAGAAAAAATCTAGGCAAAACATTTCCTTTAACCCCTTAAGGACCAGGCCATTTTATATCTGGCTGCAGGATTTTACCAGCAGATCCTTTAAGTCCTGTAAATTACTAGGTGATGCCTCCAAGTATCGGACTGGCTTTTCCAGAACACCCCATAGATGCTTGAACGGCTTGAGATGTGGGGAATCTTGTTTTAGTATCCTCTTTTAATTAGAAGAAAAAATCTAGGCAAAACATTTCCTTTAACCCCTTAAGGACCAGGCCATTTTACCTAAAATGCTTGGTTTCCCAAAAATTTTACATTTTAAAAAAGGGTAATAGCAGAAAATACCCCCCAAAATTTGAAGCCCGATTTCTCCCGATACAGAAAACACCTCGCATGGGGTGAAAAGTGCTCTGTTGGTGCACTACAGGTCTCAGAAGAGAAGGAGTCACATTTGGCTTTTTGAAAGCAAATTTTGCTCTGGGGGCATGCCGCATTTAGGAAGCCCCTATGGTGCCAGAACAGCAAAAAAAAAAACACATGGCATACCATTTTGGAAACTAGACCCCTCGGGGAACGTAACAAGGGGTAACGTGAACCTTAATACCCTACAGGTGTTTCACGACTTTTGCATATGTAAAAAAATATATATTTTTTTTACCTAAAATGCTTGGTTTCCCAAAATGTTTACAATTTTAAAAAGGGTAATAGCAGAAAATACCCCCCAAAATTTGAAGCCCAATTTCTCCCGATTCAGAAAAGACCCCATATGGGGGTGAAAAGTGCTCTGCTGGTGCACTACGGGTCTCAGAAGAGAAGGAGTCACATTTGGCTTTTTGAAAGCGAATTTTGCTCTGGGGGCATGTCGCATTTAGGAAGCCCCTATGGTGCCAGGACAGCTAAAAAAAAAAAACACATGGCATACCATTTTGGAAACTAGAACCCTCGGGGAACATAGCAAGGGGTAATTTGAACCTTAATACCCTACAGGTGTTTCACGACTTTTGCATATGTAAAAAAATATATATTTTTTTTACCTAAAATGCTTGTTTTCCCAAAAATTTTACATTTTTTAAAAGGGTAATAGCAGAAAATACCCCCCCCAAAATTTGAAGCCCAATTTCTCCCGAGTACGGCGATACCCCATATGTGACCCTAAACTGTTGCCTTGAAATACGACAGGGCTCCAAAGTGAGAGCGCAATGCGCATTTGAGGCCTAAATTAGGGACTTGCATAGGGGTGGACATAGGGGTATTCTACGCCAGTGATTCCCAAACAGGGTGCCTCCAGCTGTTGTAAGACTCCCAGCATGCCTGGACAGTCAACGGCTATCTGGCAATACTGGGAGTAGTTGTTTTGCAACAGCTGGAGGCTCCGTTTTGGAAACAGTGGCGTACCAGACGTTTTTCATTTTTATTGGGGAGGGGGGTTGTATAGGGGTATGTGTATATGTAGTGTTTTTTACTTTTTATTTTATTTTGTGTTAGTGTAGTGTAGTGTTTTTAGGGTACAGTCGCACAGGCGGGGGTTCACAGTAGTTTCTCGCTGGCAGTTTGAGCTACGGCAGAAAATTTGACGCAGCTCAAACTTGCAGCCGGATACTTACTGTAATCCTCCGCCCATGTGAGTGTACCCTGTACGTTCACATTGGGGGGGGAATCCAGCTGTTGCAAAACTACAACTCCCAGCATGTACGGTCTATCAGTGCATGCTGGGAGTTGTAGTTTTGCAACCGCTGGAGGCTCCGTTTTGGAAACAGTGGCGTACCAGATGTTTTTCATTTTTATTGGGGAGGGGAGTGGGGTGTGTAGGGGTATGTGTATATGTAGTGTTTTTTACTTTTTATTTTATTGTGTGTTAGTGTAGTGTAGTGTTTTTAGGGTACAGTCACATGGGCGGGGGGTTCACAGTAGTTTCTCGCTGTCAGTTTGAGCTGCGGCAGAAATTTTGCCGCACCTCAAACTTGCAGCCGGATACTTACTGTATTCCTCCGCCCATGTGAGTGTACCCTGTACGTTCACATTGGGGGGGGGACATCCAGCTGTTGCAAAACTACAACTCCCAGCATGTACGGTCTATCAGTGCATGCTGGGAGTTGTAGTTTTGCAACAGCTGGAGACACACTGGTTGTGAAACACCGAGTTTGGTAACAAACTCAGTGTTTTGCAACCAGTGTGCCTTCAGCTGTTGCAAAAGCTACAACCCCCAGCATGTACGGACAGCGGAAGGGCATGCTGGGTGTTGTAGTTATGCAACAGCTGGAGGCATACTACTTTGGCTGGGGATGCTGGGGATTGTAGTTATGCAACAGCTGGAGACACACTGGTTTGCTACTTAACTCAGTGTGCCTTCAGCTGTTGCAAAACTTCAACTCTCAGCAGTCACCGACAGCCAACGGGCATGCTGGGAGTTGTAGTTATGCAACCATCAGATGCACCACTACAACTTCCAGCATGCACTTTAGCTGATTGTGCAAGCTGGGAGTTGTAGTTACACAACAGCTGAAGGTACACTTTTCCATAGAAAGAATGTGCCTCCAGCTGTTGCAAAACTACAAGTCCCAGCATGCCCATAAGGGCATGCTGGGAGTTGTGGTGGTCTGCCTCCTGCTGTTGCATAACTACAGCTCCCAGCATGCCCTTTTTGCATGCTGGGAGCTGTTGCTAAGCAACAGCAGGAGGCTGTCAATCACCTCCAACGATTCTCGCTGCACCAGGTCAGTCCCTCGTCGTCTCCGCCGCCGCCGCCGCCGCTGCCCCTGGGGCCCCGATCCCAACAGGGGCGCCGGGGATCGGGGTCCCCAGCACCCGGGGTGCATGTCCTGCACCCGCTCACGTCCTCCGGAAGAGGGGCGGAGCGGGTTGCGGGAGTGACACCTGCAGCAGGCGCCCTGATCAGGGCGATCGTGAGGTGGCACCAGTGCCACCTCACCCCTGCTGGCTCTGGCTGTTCGGGGCCGTCTCTGACGGCCCCGATCAGCCAATAATTTCGGGTCACCGGGTCACTGGAGACCCGATTGACCCGGAATCCGCCGCAGATCGCTGGACTGAATTGTCCAGCGATCTGCAGCCATCGCCGACATGGGGGGTCATAATGACCCCCCTGGGCGATATGCCCCGATGCCTGCTGAACGATTTCAGCAGGCATCGGGCACCGGCTCCGCTCCAGATGGTTGCGGGGGGGCGGTAAAACACATGACGTTCTCATACGTCATGTGTCCTTAAGGACTCGGAAATGGAGACGTATGAGAACGTCATGTGTCCTTAAGGGGTTAAAGGGGTACGCCACTGTCCCAGCATTCGGAACATTTTATTTGTGATGTCATGACCACGCCCCCTCGTGATGTCACGTCACACCCCCTCCCATAGACTTGCATTTGGGGGCGTGGTTTGACATCACAAGAGGGTGGGGCAGTGACATCACAACCCCCCGCCGCCCGCACCTAGCATTCTAAACGAACGCTGGGTGCTGAACATAGATCATGGGGGTCCCAGCTGGGTGACCCCCACGATCAGACATCTTATCCCCTATCCTTTGAATAGGGGATAAGATGTCTAGGGACAGAGTACCCCTTTTAAGGAAATTTAAGGACTAGCTTTATGTGACTTTCAAGCTTAGTCTCAGATTTTCTTTTCATTGTGCTTCCTAAACTGATTGGCATATCTCTGCTCTAGCCTTTGGATAGGTGCAAGGGACTGACAGGGTCCCACTCCAGAGTTTTAAAGGGGTATTCCAGGAAAAAAAATCTTTTTATTTATCAACTGGCTCCAGAAAGTTAAACAGATTTGTAAATTACTGCTATTAGAAAATCTTAATCCTTCCAATAATTATCAGCTTCTGAAGATGAGTTATTTTCTGTCCGACAACAATGCTCTCTGCTGACATCTCTGCTTGTCTTGGGAACTGCACAGAGCAGAATAGGTTTGCTATGGGGATTTACTTCTTCTCTAGACAGTTCCCAAGAAAGGTGTCATCAGAGAGCACTTAGACAGAAAAGAACAACTCAACTTCAGCAGCTCATAAGTAAAGGATTTAAAAAAAATTTATAGAAGTAATTTACAAATGTAAAAGGAAAATTATACTTGTGTATCGGCGCACATAAAAGGAACACCCATATGGGAATACACTTACTTGGTATAATTGATTTATTGGTTTCTGCGTGAGATAGACAAATTCTGATAATGAGCTGATATTAGTTCCGTTCCCTGGGCCAGGAAATAGAGAGAAATAAACAATCCAGTTACTGTGTCTATATTGTTACAGACTTATACAACATGTATCGACTTAGTATCACTTTGTACTGTTACAGAGAAACTTACTTAGGTGCCTCTGTTTAGACACATGGATAAGAATGAGTGAAAGAATAGCACTCACCTGATGCAGCAATCTTCATAAAGCTTTTTTTTTTTATCTTTAAAATGTGGTATCCCGGTACAGGACCTGGTCCTGTCCCTGTCTAAAGTCCCCTCAGCCAGAGTCCCTCCATTTTCATAGGGCTCTCCTGTAGGGCTTACCCCTGGTCATATCATACAACTTATATTAATATATTATTCAATGTATAGGAAATATATATATGTATAGGACCTTTCCCGGGTCACGTGATGTACAGTTGTGATGTATAATAGTTTAACCCCTTAAGGACCAAGGGCGTACAGGTACGCCCTTGGACCTGCTCTCCTGATATAACGCGGGGTTACACAGTAACCCCACGTCATATCACGACGGGCCCGGCGTCATAGTGAAGCCGGGACCCGCCTCTAATAGCGCGCAGTGCCGATCGCGGCACCGCGCGCTATTAACCCTTTAGCCGCGCGCTCAGAACTGAGCCGCGCGGCTAAAAGTGAAACCGAAAGTGGCCGGCTAGCTCAGTCGGGCTGTTCGGGATAGCCGCGGCTAATCGCGGCATCCCGAACAGTTGACAGGACAGCGGGAGGGCCCCTACCTGCCTCCTCGCTGTCCGATCGCCGAATGACTGCTCAGTGCCTGAGATCCAGGCCTGAGCAGTCATGCGGCAGAATCGTTGATCACTGGTTTCTTATGAGAAACCAGTGATCAACATAGAAGATCAGTGTGTGCAGTGTTATAGGTGCCTATGGGACCTATAACACTGCAAAAAAAAAGTGAAAAAAAAGTGAATAAAGATCATTTAACTCCTCCCCTATTAAAAGTTTGAATCACCCCCCTTTTCCAATAAAAAAAAAACACAGTGTAAATAAAAATAAAAATTAACATATATGGTATCGCCACGTGCGGAAATGTCCGAATTATAAAAATATATCATTAATTAAACCGCTCGGTCAATGGCGTGCGCGCAAAAAAATTCCAAAGTCCAAAATAGTGCATTTTTGGTCACTTTTTATATCATTTAAAAATGAATAAAAAGCGATCAATAAGTCCTATCAATGCAAAAATTGTACCGTTAAAAACTTCAGATCACGGCGCAAAAAATGAGCCCTCATACCGCCCAATACACGGAAAAATAAAAAAGTTATAGGGGTCAGAAGATGACAATTTTAAACGTATTAATTTTCCTGCATGTAGTTATGATTTTTTCCAGAAGTCCGAAAAAATCAAATCTATATAAGTAGGGTATCATTTTAATTGTATGGACCTACAGAATAAAGATAAGGTGTCATTTTTACCGAAAAATGTACTACGTAGAAACGGAAGCCCCCAAAAGTTACAAAACTGCGTTTTTTTTTCAATTTTGTCGCACAATGATTTTTTTTTCCATTTCACCGTAGATTTTTGGGCAAAATGACTGACGTCATTACAAATTAGAATTGGTGGCGCAAAAAATAAGCCATCATATGGATTTTTAGGTGCAAAATTGAAAGAGTTATGATTTTTTAAAGGCAAGGAGCAAAAAACGAAAATGCAAAAACGGAAACCCCCCCGGTCCTTAAGGGGTTAAGGACCTTCCAGGGTGATGTGATGTACCCAGAGTTCACTGGGTTCAGGACTTACAGGTTTGCTGACCAATGAGCTTAGTCCAGCCCCCTATTATATAAAGGGCTGTAGTCTGTAAATTCTCTCTCGTGTTCCTGCACTACATAACCAAGAACATCTCAGCAGAAATCCCAATTCATCTAGGCGAAAGCCTAAGAACCTGCAGCCACTAAACCCTGAGTTACCAAGCTCAATCTATCAAATCTTGTGTGACTACTACCAGCTAAAATATTATAATTAGTAGCAGGGGTGGGCTGACAGGCCAGTCCAATCGGCCGTCGCCCTAAGGCCCGGCTGGAAAGGGGGCCCGCTGTCCACCGCCTGTCACTTTAAATAAAAAAGAAAATATATATATTTTAATTTCCCGTGACACCCAGGCCCGACACCGCTACCGCGGTGTCTGTGATTTAGCCGGCGGGCCCGCCCCCCGGAGAACCAGTGGCGTTGCTAGGGGGGGGGGGGGGCGAGAGGGGACCATGGCCCCCCCCCAGAACAAGCTGTGCTCCCCCGATGCCGCGGGATTTTTGCGTGAATTATAATTTTTTTTTATAATTTCCCGCCCCAGCCTGTGCGCCTGTGACTCACAGCGCCGGAGGGGGGAAGGGAAGCGTACGTGCGTACTGCGTCCCCAGCGTCCCCCTCCCCCTGCATCCCCCTCCGGCACAGTGAGACGAAAATGGTGCGGAAGATGGCGTGGAACTGCAAGCTGCAACCCGTGCCGGCTTGCTTAAGGTACTGTACCCTTTCCACCCCTCTGTTACCCCCCCCCCCCCGGGTCACCCATTCCCCCCCCCCCCGTCATTCATGTCCACATGTCCACCCTCCTTTCATTCATGTCCGCCTTGTCCACCCTTTCACCCAGGTTCACCACCATCCCTGTCACCCATGATCACCACCTCCCCTGTCCAGCTCCAGTCTGCCCTGTCACCCATGTCCATCCCCCATTCACCCCTCTGTCCCTTTTGTCAACCCTCTTTTACCCCCTTGTCATCCTTTTCCACCCCCCCTGTCATACCTGTTCACCCCCCCACTGTCTCCCATTTCCACCCCCCCCTGTCATCCAGGTCCACCTTGGCCACCCCTGTCCATCCCTCTGTTACCCCTGTCCAACCCCCCTTATTCACCTCTCTGTCCCTTTGTGACCCCTGTCCACCCCTCTTTTACCCCCTTGTCACGCCTGTCCACACCTCTGACCCCGTCACCCCTGTTCCACTCCCTGTCACCCCTGTTCACCCCCCTGTCTCCCATGTCCACCCTCCAATCTACCCCCTGTCACCCATGTCCACAGCCTTATTCACCCCTTTAACCCCCCTGTCATCCTTGTCCATCCCCCTGTCATCCTTGTCTATCCCCCCTGTCATCCATGTCCACCTTGTCCACCCCTGTCACCCATATACCCCCTGGGCAACACTCTGACCACCCCCTCAGTCTATCCCCCCGGTCAACCTTGTCCACCCCCTATTCACCCCTCTGACCCCCTGTTACCCCTGTTCACGCCCCCTGTCTGCCTTGACTACCCCGTCTCCCTTGTCTACCCCCATCAGCCATGTCCACCTCCCTATTCACCCCTCTGTCACCCTTCTTTTACCCCCCCTGTCACCCCTGTTTACCCCCCCTGTCCACCCCCCCTGGTCTCCCATGTCCACCCCCCCCCTGTCATCCATGTCCACCTTGGCCACCCCTCTGTCACCCCTGTCCATCTCTCTGTCAACCATGATCACCCCCATCCACCCCTCTGACCACCCCCTAGTCTACCCTTCTGTCACCCATGTCCACCCCCTATTCACCCCTCTGTCCCTTTGTCACCCCAGTCCACCCCTCTCTCACTCCTGTCCACCCCCCTTTTTACCATCCTGCCATGCATGTCCACCCCCCCATCCACCTCTCTGTCACCCCTGTCCATCCCCCTTTCACCCATGACATTCACTCTCCATTGTCCACCCCTGACCACATCCTTGTCACCCATGTCCATCCCCTATTCACCCCTCTGTCCCTTTGTCACCCCTCTCCACCCCCCTGTTGCCACCTTGTCACGCCTGTCCACCCCTCTGTAACCCCCTACGCCCCCTGTCACCCATGTACACTCCTCTACACCCCTCTGCCACCCATGTACACTCCTCTATACCCCTCTGCCATCCATGTACACTCCTCTACACCCCTCTGTCACCCATGTACACTCCTCTACACCCCTCTGTTACCCATCTACACTCCTCTACACCCCTCTGTCACCCATGTACACTCCTCTACACCCCTCTATCACCCATGTACACACCTCTACACCCCTCTGTCACCCATGTACACTCCTCTCCACCTCTCTGTCACCCATGTACACTCCTCCACACCCCTCTGTCATTCATGAACACTCCTCTTCACCCCTCTGTACACTCCTCTACACCCTTCTATCACCCATGTACACACCTCTACACCCCTCTGTCACCCATATACACTCCTCTACACCCCTCTGTCACCCATGTACACTCCTCTACACCCCTATCACCCATGTACACTCCTCTACACCCCTCTGTCACTCATGAACACTCCTCTTCACCCCTCTGTACACTCCTCTACACCCCTCTGTCACCCCTGTACACTCCTCTACACCCCTCTGTCACCCATGTACACTCCTCTACACCCCTCTGTCACCCATGTACACTCCTCTACACCCCTCTGTCACCCCTGTACACTCCTCTACACCCCTCTGTTACCCATGCACACTCCTCTACACCCCTCTGTCACCCATGGAAAAAAAGTGTGGAGCCTAATTGGTTTGTTTTGCAGGTTTAATGGTGAAGAATTGTGGCTGGAAGAAATTGTCATGATGGCGAAGACCAGATGGAGAAGAGAAGGGAACAAGGCTGAATAGAGAAGACGTAATTTGTGAGTTGCTGTCTAAAGCAGCAATTTAATCTACAGCTAAATAGATATAGTGCATTTTGTGTATTGCGGCCCTTTTCCCACCCCGCTGCTCGGGTGAGGCTGAGGCCTCTAAGATTTATTAAAGAAATAGCACAACAGCACAGAGTATTTCTGGAGGGAACTGTCATGGGGCAGACTGTCTGCCAGAAATACTCTGTGCTGCGGGGAAGCCTACTCCTGCCTTTCACCGCTCCCTACATGATGGCACAGTCAGAGATATAAGTTATATGTGAAATATAACTTATATCTCTTACTGTACCATGATGTAGGGGGCGGTGAAAGGCAGGAGTAGGCCTCCCAGCAGCACAGAGTATTTCTGGCAGACAGTCTGCCACAGTCTGACTGTGCCATCATGTAGTGAGCTGTGAAAGGCAGGTACTCCTGTGAAAAACTTTTTTTTTTCTTTTTTTAAATCAACTGGTGCTAGAAAGTTAAACAGATTTGTAAATTACTTCTATTAAAAAATCTCAATCCTTCCTTATTAGCGGCTGTATACTACAGAGGAAATTCTTTTCTTTTTGGATTCCTCTTCTGTCACGACCACGGTGCTCTCTGCTGACACCTCTGTCTGTCAGGAACTGTCCAAAGCAGGAGAAATTCCCCATAGCAAACATATGCTGCTCTGGACATTTCCTAAAATGGACAGAGGTGTCAGCAGAGAGCACTGTGGTCGTGACAGAAAAAAAAATCCAAAAAGAAAAGAATTTCCTCTGAAGTATGCAGATACTTAATAAGTACTGGTAGGAATAAGATTTTTTTAATAGAAGTAATTTACAAATCTGTTTAACTTTCTAGCACCAGTTGATTTAAAAAATGTTTTCCACTGTAGTACCTCTTTAAGGTGAGTGAAGGCTGGAGCCAAGTTGGACTGGGTATCGCAGACAGAGATCCCAAGTTGGCACAAAAAGGAGGAGTATAGTTCAGTGTTTTTAAGTGCTTGGTGTAGTTAAGGTTATTGGCATTGCCATCCCTCAAAGTACACCATAGCCTCAAGTGCACTGCACCCCCTATTCTATGGCAAATATTCATGTACATACTGGGCGGGGCAGGGGTGGGGCCAGGGGTGGAGTCTTGCTGGGGGCCCTTGCTTTATTTGGTCCGGGGGCCCTGATTGGTGTCAGTCCGCCCCTGATTAGTAGCACAGTGGCCTGAATCAAAGCTCATTGCTTCCAAGTCCCAGCAAAACCTGTGAGATATTAACAGCTCTGTTTCTATCTTTGCAGATGACACCAAGCTTTGTAGCACGGTACAGTCTATAGAGGATGTGCATAAATTACAAGATGACTTGGATAGACTAAGTATCTGGGCATCCACTTGGCAAATGAGGTTCAATGTGGATAAATGTAAAGTTATGCATCTGGGTACTAATAACCTGCATGCATCGTATGTCTTAGGGGGGATTAAACTGGCAGAGTCACTGGTAGAGAAGGATCTGGGTGTACTTGTAGATCACAGACTACAGAATAGCATACAATGTCAGGCTGCTGCTTCCAAAGCCGGCAGGATATTGTCATGTATCAAAAGAGGCATGGACTCAAGGGACAGGGACATAATACTCCCCCTTTATAAAGCATTGGTACGGCCTCACCTGGAATATGCTGTTCAGTTTTGGGCACCTGTCCATAAAAGGGACACTGCGGAGTTGGAAAGGGTGCAGAGACGCGCGACTAAACTAATATGGGGCATGGAACATCTTAGCTATGAGGAGCGATTAAAGGAGTTACAATTGTTTAGTCTTGAGAAGAGACGTTTAAGGGGGGATATGATAAACGTATGTAAGTATATTAATGGCCCATACAAAAAATATGGAGAAAAACTGTTCCAGGTTAAACCCCCCCAAAGGACGAGGGGGCACTCCCTCCGTCTGGAGAAGAAAAAGTTTAGTCTCAAGGGGCGACACGCCTTCTTTACCGTGAGAACTGTGAATTTATGGAACGGTCTACCTCAGGAACTGGTCACAGCAGGAACAATTAACAGCTTTAAAACAGGATTAGATACATTTCTGGAACAAAATAACATTAATGCTTATGAAGAAATATAAAATCCCATCCCTTCCCCAATATCGCGCCACACCCCTACCCCTTAATTCCCTGGTTGAACTTGATGGACATATGTCTTTTTTCGACCATACTAACTATGTAACCTGCATTCCGGTTACCTCTTAAGAGACTGTTATGTATGAAGACTGTTGCATAAAATCTTCAAGTAAAGTTCTTCATTTTATTCATAAAGTCTGCTGTGGACATTCCGTTATTTTCCCTGCCGTTTCTGGGACGGTTGGCAGTAGGACCATTAACACTAAGGAAACTTCACCCTGGCGTCACAACATCTAAGGGTTAATACCACCAGACCCTGCACTTATATCACCACAACACCCCAGACCCCACAACTCTCCTGGTTCACCACAACTCCATATAGACATGTAACAGGGAGCTGCACAGAGACAGACAGCTGTCACAGATTTTTACCCCCTGCCTGTCTGTACGCAGCTCTCTGTTTCATGTCTGTTTGCACTAAAGATGAATAAAGCCTTATTAAGATTGCTGCATTGGAGTGCCATTCTTTCACTTATTCGTATCTCCGTGTAAGATGGACAGTTTTCAAAAATAGAGCACCCGTATAAGAGTGTTTAAGAGTGTGGTCTTTGCAGCAGGCTTCCCTTCCAAAAAGTGTACTGTTTACTGAACCCTGGCCATTGATATTGCCAGATTGCAACTCACTACATGCAAATATAGCTGAGGCTAGTGTAGATAGCTCTTTTACCAAAAAGAAAAAAAAGAATAACAATAAACCAAAGATTATAGGCCTCAAAGTTAAATGTGTAAGAAAGGATAACCCTATTATTAAAGGGGTTATCTACCATAAGGTGATTTTAGTACGTACCTGGCAGACAGTAATGGACATGCTTAGGAAGGATCTGCGCTTGTCTTGGGCTAAATGGCTATGCTGTGAGATTACCAGAACACTGTTGCTAACTTTCTGTGAACTTGTATTTCCTGTTTTCAGTTTTCTTGTTTGCCTACAAATCCCATGATACCATTTTCCTCCTTCCCACACATCAGCTACCCCACCCATTGAAACATAAATGAGCTGCAGACCTGTGGTTTTCAATCAGAGTGCCTCCAGCTGTTGCATTACTTGCAGATTGCTCTCTCCACCCATTGAAGCAGACAGGCTCCCTGTCATCAGCTTACTAGTGAGTCAGGTCTCGACCGCATTGCAAGCTGGGAAAAATCAGAGACAGCAGTCATTTTGTATGCTGTTAAAAATAAATATTGGGATGAAAATCACATAAGAATTGTGATAAAACCGTCACACACAGGTAAAGACACTATATTATGAACTGCACTAACTTTACATCCCCTGTAGCATAGTCAAATAAAAAAAATCCCTGGAATACCCCTTTAAAGGGGAAACTGCGTCGTTAAGGGGTTAAAAAAAACGTTTTCCTCCGGAGTACCCCTTTAACATTTACTAAAAATTGGGGGACCACAGGGCCCTTGTGATCCCCCAGTTTTTAATTAACATCACCAGTGATATTATGAATTGTTTATTGTAATATTAAATATTAGTTTAATATTAGTTAATAACCAGTTGCAATTAGTGGTATCCTTTCTTATACAGATTACTATTTGCTTCTGCCACTTTGTTTTATGTATTAAAGTGGTTTTCTTATTGTGTAATAAAGATAAATAATATTGGTGCTGTTGTAAATGGGAAATAAATGATCTTATCCCTTAATTGTTTTTCTCATGCTTAAAAAGGAGCATTACTAGCTTAAATATGGAGCGCACAATGTTTCCAAATTACGGCTGTCAAAATTATGAACAAGTAAATTCTATCAATGTCTGGGAAAAAGATAACAGAGACAACTGATAACAGACAGGACACAGCTCTATATCTTAAAGCACTAAAAATCATAAGAATTTTAATCTGAAATAAAATGTGTTTATTTTGCTACTCATCTATTTCCATACAGTTCCCTAGTCTTTCATTATTTCTGTCATCTCCTCATCTAGTGACATTAAAGGGGTACTCTGCCCCTAGCATCAAAGGATAGGGGATAAGATGTCAGATCGCGGGGGTCCCGCCGCTGGGGACCCCCGGGATCTCCGCTGCAGCACCCCGCTATCATTACTGCACAGAGCAAACTCGCTTTGTGTGTAATGACGGGCAATACAGGGGCCAGAGCATCGTGATGTCATGGCTCCGCCCCCTCGTGATGTCACGGTCCGCCCCCTCAATACAAGTCTATGGGAGGGGGCGTGGCGGCCATAACGCCCCCTCCCATACACTTCCATTAAGGGGGCGGGCAGTGACATCATGAGGGGGCGGGGTCATAATGTCACGAGGGGGCAGGCCGTGACTCCACGATGCCCTGTATTGCCGGTCATTACGCACAGAGCGAGTTTACTCTGTGTAGTAATGATAGCGGGGTGCTGCAGCGGAGATCCCGGGGGTCCCCAGCAGCAGGAACCCCTCGATCTGACATCTCACCCTCTATCCTTTGGATAGGGGACAAGATGCTAGGGGCGGAGTACCCCTTTAAGGGCTTGTTCATATAAGAGAATTTTGTGGGGAATCTGGCAGGAAAATGTGGTGCAGAAATTCAAATTCTGGCCTTCGAAGTAAGAATTGACACGTCAATTTTTTGGGCAGAATCCTCTTGGAAATGCATTGCCGTCTATGGAGATTTTCCATGCTGCCCTAGCACCTGCCGCGGATGGAATGTCCAGCCAGAAATGTTCCTCCTGGACCTTAAGCAAAAAAGTGTGTGAACATAGCCCTAATGGAATAAAAACAATCAAACCATATTTTCTAAACTAACTCAGATTATATTCCCTAACTACTCCTAACACCCCTCCTGCCCTTAAAAAAAAAAAAAAATTCTGAGCTTTAAAAAGCTGTGTATCATACCTTTCCCCTTGCTCACATTGTGTGAGCTCCCGGCAGGAGAAAGTGGGCATTCCCAGCAGGCGCAACTTCACTGAAGCCTGCGAGAGCTGTGCCTCTCCATGCCCCCCACGCACTTCCTGCCTCCTGCCAGGCCGAGAGGAGACCAAACTAAATGTTTGACTTGCTGCAGGGAACAGAACAGAGCAATAAAAGGAAAGGTTGAGAATGTTAACAGCAAGTAAATAGCAAAGTGTCTTAAAATTACAGAAGATTTATAAATTACATAAAATTACTTTTAACAATATATTAAAAGTTTAGTTTGGTGACAAGTACTCTTTAATGTAATGACTCTATAGTATACATAATAACATTTAAACAGGATATTTGATATGATATAACAAACTTTAGTAGAATAAAGAATAAAAACATGTTCACAAATACAACAATCACAGGGGTGTAGCTAGAAACCACAGGGTCCTGATGCGAAAAATTGCCTTGGGGCCCCCAACGCCCCCCCAACTGGACTGAGACCAAAAATATGCACAGGCATTTCAGAATAAGCAGTTTTTTTTGGTAGGGGGTCCGACTGCTGGGAACCCCCAATCAATTTGGTTCAAGTTGCTCTTCAGCTATTGAAAAGCGACTACAGCTCCCATCATGTCTGGACAGTCTCAGGCATTATGGCAGTTGTAGTTTTGCAACAGCTGGAGGGCCACAGATGGGGGTACATTGTCAACAATCATCACTGCAGAACTTACAACTGACTACAGCTCTGATGGGACAGTCAGGAGAACACACAATGATATCAGTGACCTGAGTGATGTCTTCTCTGTTGTCTTTTTCTTCCACATCTGGTCCATACAGTCGTGACTTCTTCCAGCTACATCTTCTCTGTAGAGTCTGACACCCAGACTTTATTGGTACTTCACTTTGACAGAAGATCTTCATCCTCTATGAAGACAATAATCATTATAACCCTGCCAAATACTGTGTCCTGAATATAATACTGCCACACAGTGTAATTCAGCCACACACTGTTTCTTCTTTAGCTGAATCTCCTTCTCCTCCAGGTTCCTCTGTTCCACCTCCCCAGCCCCCTAAGTATTCTCCTGGCACCTCTTTTCCCATTTTTTTTAAACATTTTTATAAAAATAATCATATGTGGTACTGTTGCGTGTGTAAATGTCCAAACTGTTGAAATATAAGGGTAGCTAAACGCATGTAAAAAAAATACCAAAATTGTGCATTTTTGGTCACTTCATATACCATAAAATTTTTTATAAAAAGCTACCAAAAAGTCCCATCAAAACAAAGTCCCAATGATAACAATAAAAACTTTAGACCTCAGCACAAAAAATGAGTTCTCATATAGCCCCGTATGCGGAAAAATAAAAAAGTTATGGGGGTCAGAAGAGGATCATTTTAAACATTTCATTTTGGTGTATGTAGTTATAATTTTTATTAAGTAGTAAAATAAAATAAAACCTACATATATTGGGTATCCTTGTAACCATATGAACCTACAGAATAAAGATTCGGTAAACAATTTTAGTTGTTTAGCCCTAAAAAGTAGCAAAATGGCATTTTTTTAACCTTCCTCCCACAAATAATTATTTTTTTTGTTTCGCTGCAGATTATGTTATAAAATAAGTGATGTCATTACAAAGTACAATTGGTGATGCAAAAACAAGCCCTTATATGGATCTGTAGGTGCAAAATTGTAAGCATTATGATTTTTAGAAGGGGAGGAGGAAAAAATGAAAGTGAAAAAAACTTAAATTGGCCTGGTCCTTAAAAAATGGACTTGGTCCACAAGGGGTTAATGCACTTTCTAGTTCTTGGTCTCCTCAGCCCCCCCTGCACCCCATCCTTGGTCTCCTCAGCCTCCCCTGCACCCCATCCTTGGTCTCCTCAGCCCCCCTACACCCCATCTTTGGTCTCCTCAGCCCTCCCCTGCACCCCATCCTTGGTCTCCTCAGCCCCCCCTGCACCCCATCCTTGGTCTCCTCAGCCCCCCCTGCACCCCATTCTTGGTCTCCTCAGCCCCCCTGCACCACATCCTTGGTCTCCTCGGTGCCCCCCTGCACCCCAGCCTTGGTCTCCTCAGCCTCCCCTGCACCCCATCCTTGGTCTCCTCAGCCCCCCTACACCCCATCTTTGGTCTCCTCAGCCCTCCCCTGCACCCCATCCTTGGTCTCCTCAGCCCCCCTGCACCACATCCTTGGTCTCCTCAGTGCCCCCCTGCACCCCAGCCTTGGTCTCCTCAGCCCCCCCTGCACCCAATCCTTGGTCTCCTCAGTGCCCCCCTGCACCCCAGCCTTGGTCTCCTCAGCCCCGCCTGCGCCCCATCCTTGTTCTCCTCAGCCCCACCTGCACCCCATCCTTGGTCTCCTCAGCCCCCCCTGCGCCCCATCCTTGGTCTCCTTAGCCCCTCTGCACCCCATCCTTGGTGTCCTCAGCCCCCCTGCACTACATCCTTGGTCTCCTCAGTGCCCCCCTGCACCCCAGCCTTGGTCTTCTCAGCCCCCCCCTTCACCCCATCCTTGTTCTCCTCAGCCCCCCCTGCACCCCATCCTTGGTCTCCTCAGCCCCCCCTTCACCACATCCTTGGTCTCCTCAGCCCCCCTGCATCCCATCCTTGGTGTCCTCAGCCCCACCTACACCCCATCCTTGGTCTCCTCAGCCCCCCTGCACCCCATCCTTGGTCTCCTCAGCCCCCCTGCACCCCATCCTTGGTCTCCTCAGCCCCCCCTGCACCCCATCCTTGGTCTCCTCAGCCCCCCTGCACCACATCCTTGGTCTCCTCAGTGCCCCCCTGCACCCCAGCCTTGGTCTCCTCAGCCCCCCCTGCACCCAATCCTTGGTCTCCTCAGTGCCCCCCTGCACCCCAGCCTTGGTCTCCTCAGCCCCCCCTTCGCACCATCCTTGTTCTCCTCAGCCCCACCTGCACCCCATCCTTGGTCTCCTCAGCCCCACCTGTGCCCCATCCTTGGTCTCCTCAGCCCCCCCTGTGCCCCATCCTTGTTCTCCTCAGCCCCACCTGCACCCCATCCTTGGTCTCCTCAGCCCCCCCTGCGCCCCATCCTTGGTCTCCTTAGCCCCTCTGCACCCCATCCTTGGTCTCCTCAGCCCCCATGCACTACATCCTTGGTCTCCTCAGTGCCCCCCTGCACCCCAGCCTTGGTCTTCTCAGTCCCCCCCTTCACCCCATCCTTGTTCTCCTCAGCCCCCCCTGCACCCCATCCTTGGTCTCCTCAGCCCCCCCTTCACCACATCCTTGGTCTCCTCAGCCCCCCTGCATCCCATCCTTGGTGTCCTCAGCCCCACCTGCACCCCATCCTTGGTCTCCTCAGCCCCCCTGCACCCCATCCTTGGTCTCCTCAGCCCCCCCTGCACCCCATCCTTGGTCTCCTCAGCCCCCCCTGCACCCCATCCTTGGTCTCCTCAGCCCCCCCCTGCACCACATCCTTGGTCTCCTCAGTGCCCCCCTGCACCCCAGCCTTGGTCTCCTCAGCCCCCCCTGCACCCAATCCTTGGTCTCCTCAGTGCCCCCCTGCACCCCAGCCTTGGTCTCCTCAGCCCCCCCTGCGCACCATCCTTGTTCTCCTCAGCCCCACCTGCACCCCATCCTTGGTCTCCTCAGCCCCCCCTGCGCCCCATCCTTGGTCTCCTTAGCCCCTCTGCACCCCATCCTTGGTGTCCTCAGCCCCCCTGCACTACATCCTTGGTCTCCTCAGTGCCCCCCTGCACCCCAGCCTTGGTCTTCTCAGCCCCCCCCTTCACCCCATCCTTGTTCTCCTCAGCCCCACCTGCACCCCATCTTTGATCTCCTCAGCCCCCCCTGCGCCCCATCCTTGGTCTCCTTAGCCCCCCTGCACCCCATCCTTGGTCTTCTCAGCCCCCCCTTCACCACATCCTTGGTCTCCTCAGCCCCCCTGCATCCCATCCTTGGTGTCCTCAGCCCCACCTGCACCCCATCCTTGGTCTCCTCAGTCCCACCTGCACCCCATCCTTGGTCTCCTCAGCCCCCCTTGCACCCCATCCTTGGTCTGCTCAGCCCTCCCCCCTGCACCCCATCCTTGGTCTCCTCAGGCCCCCCCTGCACCCCATCCTTGGTCTCCACACAGACTTCCCCCCTGTCCTCTCTCATGCACAGTCTGAAGACCCCCCCCCATCCTTGGTCTCCTCAGCCCCCCCTGCACCCCATCTTTGGTCTCCTCAGCCCCCCCTGCACCCCATCCTTGTTCTCCTTAGCCCCCCCCCCTGCACCACATCCTTGGTCTCCTCAGCCCCCCTGCACCACATCCTTGGCAATACCCCCCCCCCCCCCCACACACACACACAGTTCACTCATCTGGAGATCAGTGGCTTGGTTTGGGG
The DNA here is from genome assembly GCF_029499605.1 of Hyla sarda. NCBI lineage: Eukaryota > Metazoa > Chordata > Amphibia > Anura > Hylidae > Hyla > Hyla sarda. Next base: position 369,815,446 of record NC_079190.1, on the reverse strand, counting down.
TGGTGGAGCCTTTGCTGTTCTGGTCACTGCTGCACAGGGGACCTCTGCCGGGGAGAGCTGGGAGAGAGAGCACATTAGAGGCGCTGCCGTGGAGAGCACACAGGGACAGGGTCAGGTGATTGTTGGAGCAGATGTGAACGTCAACTGGGCACGTCAACTCCCATCAGCCCCTGGCCTGTTCTGCTCTTCTCAGAGTTTTAAAGGGCCTGTGCCCTTCCTAAAGGTCATTTTTAAATACAAATTAGCTGGCAGCGACGAGTCGGGCCCTCGGGCAGCGACCGAGGTCCCTAACTGCTGCCGCAGCAGATAGTGTTGTGTGGTGACAGGGGGGGCGATTGCGACCCTTGTGACCTCTATAGTTATGCCACTGTTAAGAGCCTTTTTAGTAACGTAGGTGAGCTTTTTCCCTGGAAATAGTGCCCCCCTTTTCTACAGGTTGTGCCTAGCATTGAAGCTAAATGGACTCTACCAGCAAAATAAAACCCGGTCCCTTGCACACATCTTTATAGGACTATTATGAACCTAAACCTCTTCTAGATTGTTCTCAACCTGACAGTAATTACCTATAAAACTTGTTAAAAAAGATGCCTATCGCCCATTACTTTTTTAAAAACTTTTTACCTTTCCAACTATTATAATATTGCTTTAATAGTTCTAATATGAAACAACCTCACCATTAGATTGAATTGGAAATATCATGTTATTTTGTATCTACAGCTCCTATGCAGATCTACAGAATATGTCTCCACTGTGTTACTGACTATAAACAATCCCTGTGTGGTTTCCTCTTGTAGTACATTCATTTCGAAGGTTAACAAGAAGTAAAGAGCAGATTGAGGGGATAAATGTACGGAATGCAATATATTTTATTATACATCTAATATTCCAGCAATGATTAATTCCAGACAAAGCCCTGACCTGCACCTCAAGACATGACCAGGTCTGTTTTAGTGCAACGTTATTAGAACAAAGGAAAAAAGATTGTATTTTTTAGAAACACTCTAGATTGAAGAATGTCTGTGGTTGGAAGCTCTTGATCTAAGCCAAATCACAAAAAATATTTACCTTCCTCCTCAGCTTCTAAAAATGTATTAAAAGTTCTATCATTGACCTGCATTGGCTCCGATTCATAGTAGAGTAAAATCTAGCTCCTCTGTTATATCTTCATTAGTTTTATATTGTACTTTTTTACATATTTTTAAAGTGTACCTGTCCTATGACAGAATACAAATTATAATGCTTATATATGTTACTTACTAGGTCATACAGATGTTTTACATGTCATTTTTATGTGTCGGGCTTCTGTATTTGGCTCAAAAATCCCTCCGTTTAGTTGCTCACTCATTATGACATCCACTGCTCAGGAAGGGGCATTCCTCCCTGAGTCTGCTGTGCTGGGTCTCTTCATCCAATCACTGAAAGCTGCTCTGTAACCCCCTCTTCTGTTTTCAGACAGTAATCTGGAGTACTAGTCCCGCCCTCACTTACTGAATTTGTCCCTGCCTATACTTCAGCTGGGACAAAGATGATGCTGCAGCTGGACAGGATTATTTTCTGGATTGTATGGCGGCCCCTAGTGGTCTTCTTTATAAGCCATGATTTAAAAAAAAAATGGAAATGCAAATCTTTTTTTAAGTCTATTAGAAAGGTTAATGTTTTGCCAAGATGTACAACATCTAAAAAGTTTTTTAATCTGACAGTGTCCATTTAAATTTATTTTTACTCTACACAGTACATTCTAAATGAACATACTGACGTATGAATTGCCGATATTCATTGACAAAGACTTTCAAGTCAAGTCTAACTGACCTACAAAAAATTGCTTTGAATGGTAGTAAAAATGCGAGCCAGAGGAAGCGCCCACGTGCGTGAAACTAGTCGACACCCCCTGCCTGTTTCCATCCACAGCTCCCTGTGTTTCTCTGGTGTATGTCTTGTATGAGCATGCTGCAATAAAGAAAAGCAAGTGTCCCAGCAACTCTATGGTGGGTGCGTTTTCCATCCTGTTTCACTACATTGTACTTATCTGCTATATACATGGGATCACTGCACCACCATCTGGGGACACGCTATACGTTCAGCCACAGGTACATACGAGACTTGCCCACACTTGGACATTACTTTGATGCCATACGTTGCTAGCGGTGCCAGATAAACCTCTTTCTTCCTTTATGTGGTAGTAAAAATGTTTATATATAGCTTCTGAAATGATTCTCCAGGGCCTGAGTAACCAAACCATTGGTAAAGCCTGGGCTTTACCACAGTGAGCATCCATGTTTAAAAAGGGCATGTAGAGTACTGCCAGAGTTGCCCAAAGTGCTCCTTCAAGCCACAAGGTCTCCAGTACCAACCACAAAGCCCAAGAAACAGCTATTACCTGTAACTTTCTGTTCCTTTCCTCTACATACAGAAAATGCTATGCTTAATGAAAAACTGAATGAGGAAGGGGGCGCCAGTGAAGCCTGTGTCAGACTTTAGAAAGCCAAAGGGGTATAAAGATGTTAGCAAGTCAGAATCATGATCTGAAAGTAGGAAGTAACACTTAATAAGAACAGATCTAGCAGTAACAGCTTATTGGAGTTTGGAGGTATAAACAGGAGATGAAAGAAAAGCAAGAAATAAAATATACATTTCAAAAATACTACAGTTTTGCTTTGTCTTTGCTACCAAAGTGATTTAAGTTGAATATTCCCTTGAAGTGACTTTCATCACTGGGATCCCGTGTTCCCACACAGAAGAGAACACTCAATAATGTATATTGACCTCAAGGGAATCTAAAGAAAAAAGGTTATGGGTCTCTTATATATTACCAAACAATAAAAAAGTAATGTAATGAACAGTCACCACTTGATCACTGCTACCTGTGATGGGAAAATGGGACACTGTAAGATAAACAACTTATATGTACAGTATATCTTCACTGCCTATCTAAAACTTTTAATTATCATTATTTATTTGTATAGCGCCCTGGTTTCTAGGGCGTTGTACATATGAAAAGGGTTCAAATACATGTCAAAACACAAATGGAAGTACAATGAACGTGACAAAGTAAATTATAGACTGATAGAAAGGGAGACAGGGCCCTGCCTGCAAGGGATTACAATCTACAATGGGAGGGGAGGGGATGAAATAATAAAAATATTAATAACAATAGACATGAAAGAAATAAACATAAATAATATGATAAGCATATAATACGAAATTACATAATTTAGTGTCGTCAATATCCTTATGTCGAGACATTTAACATTACTTGGCTGCTAAGTAAACAATAGATCAGGCATGGAAGCAACATACTCCCAACTACTTTGAGGTCGACCACAGATTAAACTATTATATGGTTGGTGGAAAAACTCGCATCCTTTTTCCTGACAACACCTAAAAAACTTAAAATGCATTCGTGCTCCCTGGTAGACGCACTCCTCCCAATGAATCCAGTTGTCTTCCCGGGACTAGTGAACTCCAGCACCAGCAATTTGGTTAGATGACTGGGTACAATAATAATACTGTTCAGTAAGGATTCCTGGGAAATGTGGTCAACATTATTAAATCATTTCAGTGACAGAACAGCAATCAATATGGCTACAAACTCATGCATGCCTAAAACCGGTAAGCACAAGGCAAACACAAGAACCTCTATACTATTATCTGTAGAGGCTAATGGGGTGGCAGCATGTAGTGTGTTGACAAGGTGCTGTGACTGAAATAGAGTTTGTGACACCAGGATAATGCTAACCTCCACACTCTAAGGATAAGCAGCTTCCTAGACCAGCCGCTGGGGCAATAATACCTCAGATACAGGGTTACGGAAACTACCTTTACCGAAAAGGTCTTGCAGGCACATGTTATAGCTTATGCAGTATAACAGAAACATTTGGAAGTGCAATAAATGGGGTAAAGTTAGATAGTATGTCACTTTAAATCACTGGGCATTCTGGGACTTGTAGTTGTGGTGCAGCTGTGATGGCTTGGCTTAGCTGGACTTTATACTGACTTTGTAGGAGAGAATAAGGAAAAGACCGGTACTGGCGCCTTGTGTATTACCCTTAGTGAACAGATAAAATGTGGGGGCCACTCACAGCACTATCAGATGGCCACTCAACTCAAGACAAAGTATAAATCGCATACTTTATTCTTAGGTGAGTGGCCATCTGATAGCGCCTGAGGAAGGGAGGGTTCCTCACGAAACGCGTCATCTTTATTTTACTTTGTTTATTTATTTGTTACTACTTTTAATAAATGGTCCTGTCCAGGACTGATTTTATACGACCTCTGGCTCCTTTGCATCCATTCCTGTGAGTCTGCAGCGCCTGGTGACTTCCAAGGGTCTTTTTCTGTTCCTCACATGATTCCATTTATACTGACTTGGGAGACAAATAATAAAGACTTGGGGTACTCCATGCTACATCCACGGAATTGCTTACAGCCAGGGGTGAACTTTGACTTTTGAACCAGAGCCACCGGAGGCTTTCACTATTCTTGATTTTCGATATGGGGCCCTTTTGGCTCTAAGAAAACTTCTTCCCACAACTTCTCCTCAGACCCCACTGACTTCTATGACTCGGATGCTACACTCACTTTTCCTCCTTGCCCAGGATCTGACTTCCTCTCCACACATGGCATTTTAAGAACTGTCCAAAGTAGGAGAAAATCCCCATAGCAAATATATGCTGCTCTGGACAGTTCCTAAAATGGACAGAAGTGTCAACAGAGAGCACTGTATTCCAAAAAGAAAATAATTTATTCTGCAGTATTCAGCAGCTAATAAGTACTGGAAGGATTAAGATTTTTTTAATAGAAGTAATTTACAAATCTGTTTAACTTTCTGGCACCAGTTGATTTAAAAAAAAATAAAATAAATAAGTTTTCTACCAGAGTAACCCTTTAACAACAGGCAATATTTACCTTAGAGGACAGGCATGTTCTGTACCGGGTCATCATATATCTAATGATAATCTATGCTGCATTATATAAGTAAAATAAAAAATAACAAAGTAAATTCCCAGAGTGCTTGTAATACTGATTCGTATCAGCCCTTTTGAAAGTTTGAAAACTTGAACAAAAAGAATTTACATAATAAGGAATCATAAAATGTCTTATGTACACATTTTTTGTAAATGAAAATATAACAATAATAACATAATAAAGAAAAATGATGCATTAAGAACAGGGCTCGAGTCCTGCAGGAACGCACAGGAACGGCGTTCCTTTGCTTTTTCCAGAGGAGGAATGCCATCCGTTACATTAGTCCTACTGGACCGACCTCTGAATTATTCTTATCCTCCCTCTGTCTCCTCCCCTGGCCCAGACTGCTAGATGCTGGAGATGTAGGACCTGTGATAATGTCACCATCACATGTTGGGGGCGGAGCTTAGCTGTGGAGTAAAGAGAGAGATCGTGGTTGAAGGACCTGTGTGATGCTGTGGAGGAGGCGGGGCTGAGCTGGAGGAGAGGTCACATGTCACCCCAGTATGGTAATTACATGGAATAAGATTTGTTACAGTGTGTCACCCCAGTAGTAAGGAGATTACATGAAGAGGAGGTTTGTTACAGTGTGTTACCCCAGTAGTAAGGAGATTATATGAGGAGCGGGCTTGTTACAGTGTGTCACCACAGAAGTAAAGAGATTACATGTGGAGGAGGTTTGTTACAGGGTGTCACCACAGTAAGGTAATTACATGGGAGGAGATTTGTTACTGTGTGTCACTCTTATACTCCATAGGCAGCTGTATACCTGTGGCCTGTAATAATCCTGGAACCGTGCAGGATGTCAAGTTTTAGCTTGGACATTTTCGTTTAGTTTCTTTGCGCAAACTGGGGGGTGTATTAGAAATCTTGGGTGAGTTCCCACACTTTTTTCTCCAGGACTTGACCCCTGCTTAAGAATATTTTATTTCTGCATAAACACTGAAATCTATGGGAAGTTTAGAGACACAGTGTTGATGAAGGATATGACCAAAATAAGTCAACAAGAAGAAAGTGGTGGGATACAGTAGCACTTGGCTACAGCAATAATGAGGTTAGAGGCTTGGACTGTAGCTCAACCTTAGGCATATTAGTTTATTTTATGACATGAATGGTATGATAAGAAGAGTCATGTAACAGTAGAACACATGACATCGCCTGGTCTAAATGCTAGAATTTATTATTTGTAATTCTAAAGGGTGCAGTATTTCATGGTAATATGTGCTCATGGATCAGGACTGACCAGTACTTGTTCTTGTATAACTTGTGCTATAATTTAAGTGGTTGTCTGAGATGAAAATGATGGGTTGAGTCAAAAACAACACGTTATCTTTTCTTTTTATTTCATTTATTTGTTAAAGTTTACCACCAGATTACACAGTACTGGGGGGGACAGTAGTGTAGATCTCTAATAATGTAGAGGTATTATTTTGTTTTATATCATGGCGAGAAGTCTAATAAAGTACCGTATTTTTCACCGTATAAGACGCACTTTTTGGGGGGGAAGTTGGTGCGTTTTATACAGCGAATACACACACCTATCGCGGTGGTCCCTGCGGCCATCAACGTCTTCGACTCGCACGCCATCCCGTCATCCAATAGCAGTGGTGTGCGTAGCGACGTGATGACTGCGACGGAGAGCGTGCATCCCGGAGAAGAAGACGTCCGGAACGTTGGGGACACCACGGGAGCGATGGAGAGAGATCCAGGGCAGTGGTGACGAGCGGTGATGGGTCCGGAGCGGCGGGGACATGTGAGTATTACCTCCTATACCAGTGGTCTTCAACCTGCGGACCTCCAGATGTTGCAAAACTACAACTCCCAGCATGCCGGACAGCCAACGGCTGTCCGGGCATGCTGGGAGTTGTAGTTTTGCAACATCTGGAGGTCCGCAGGTTGAAGATCACTGTTGGGTTCAGAATAGTTTTTTTCTAGATTTTGCACCTTTAAAATTGGGTGTGTCTTATTCGCCGGTGCGTCCTATAGGGCGAAAAATACGGTACATTTAAGGCCTGGTGACCTGAAGACATCAAGTCTTTCTTTCATCTTGGTTGTATGATAAATATTTCATTCAGCTACTTTTCAGTACCTTCTTTTATAGAGCTACTAAAACACTTCCCAGGCCGGCCATGTGAAGCATTCAATTCATGGCTGAAGATCAGGTGCTGAAATAACAGATTGTATTTCTTGACTAACACAACAGGATACATACCTATAAAGATTTAGGAGCTTTTTTTTTTTCAACAGGTATGCTGTTTGGGGATTCTTGTTACAATGTTTTATGAAAGAGCACAAACATACTATATTACGTACAAGCTCTTAATAACAATTTCATGTTCATTTACAGTATTTGTAAATGAGAACTCATGTTGAGTTTCCATGGGTGTGCACTATTATTGCGATTGTCTCTGTCGGTGAGTATAGTGCTACCAAATCTCCAAAACTTGAAATCATTTTAATTTTTATCACCTAATGCTTCTGTTTATCAAAGCCATTCAGGGTAGATGCTTGACATACTTCCATGGGGTACTCACTTAGAACAATCACCGTTATCAACTCTCCGGTTGGTTTTCTATGATTTTACTTTTAATGCATAAACATACTTGTAGATTTGAATTTGGGTAGAAAACAGACGGTGCACATCTACAATCTTGTATAATGATCTGATTGCTTTTCAGCATAATATCAAAAACTAACAGGTTGTTCGTATACATTTTTGATTAAAAAGTACAAGCCCACTCACCACGTCAAGGCCACCTATTTAGAGTGGGTCCCTAGCATAAAATGGGATAGCACTGGGCGGCGACCACCACCGCCGCGACACCAATGCCCACGGGGGGGAAACGACCCACCGGTAGAGCGGCCCCAATGACACTCAAACCAGTCTATGGGTCGCAACTCCCCGCAGACACGGCGCCACGGCAGCAACGGACGCCACACAGCACCACACCAGTGTGAACAAGGTGTAATAGCTCACTTACCTTGCTCTCCCAGTCAGACTGGGAGGCTGCTAGGAAAGAAATGGCCCATGTGTGGCTAATTACTACTTATATAGGGTTGGGCTGAGGGGGTGGGTGGTTGCCGCCCAGTGTTACGCCATTTTATGCTAGGGACGTTAGGGACCCACTTTAAATAGGTGGCCTTGACGTGGCGAGTGGGCTTGTACTTTTTGATCAAAAATGTATACTAACAACCTGTTAGTTTTTGATATTATGCTGAGAAGCAATCAGATCATTATACAAGATTGTAGATGTGCGACCATGTCTGTTTTCTACCCGAATTCACACTGTGTTTTCTATCCCCTCCTTTTTTTTTTTTTTAACATGTGCTGCACTCTTCCCCACCCCCTCAGCCCAACCCTATATAAGTAGTAGTTAGCTACACAAGGGCCATTTCTTTCCTAGCAGCCTCCCAGTCTGACTGGGAGAGCATGGTAAGTGAGCTATTACACCTTGTTCACACTGGTGTGGTGCTGCGTGGCGTCCATTGCTGCCGGGGCGCCGTGTCTGCGGGGAGGTGCGACCCATAGACTGGTTTGAGTGGCATTGGGGCCGCTCTGCCAGTGGGTCGTTTCCCCCCCCCCCCCCCCCCCCCGTGGGCACTGGTGTCGCGGCGGTGGTGGTCGCCGCCCAGTGCTACGCCATTTTATGCTTGGGACATTAGGGACCCACTCTAAATAGGTGGCCTTGACGTGGCGAGTGGGCTTGTACTTTTTGATCAAAAATGTATACTAACAACCTGTTAGTTTTTGATATCATGCTGAGAAGCAATCCGGTCATTATACAAGATTGTAGATGTGCACCATGTCTGTTTTCTACCCGAATTCATACTTGTAGATTTAATCTATAGAAGTAGATGGGTGGTTTGGCACTACTGGCTGTAATTTTCCAGTAGCCCGTTGTATACAGCTGGCCTCTCGAACTCAATACAACTGGGTTACTGCGTAGGTGCTCAGTTGCCCACAGGTAAGAAGCAGAAGCACAAACAGCAACAGAAAATGGAGTACAAAAGGATGACAGAACTCTCTTGTAGGTTGCAAGTAAAATCACACCTTCTATATTGCGGCATCAAGATGGCAGTGCTTCAGGACAACAGGCAGGACAACGTCCGTTTTACAGTGGTATACTGCTTCAACAGGTCCCTCAGGGTCCTGTTGAAGCAGTTGACCACTGCGAAACGGACATTGTCCTGCTGGTCCGCCTCCTCTGTGAAACACTCTGCCATCTTGAAACTTGCAGATTTTCTCTAATTTACAGAGTTTTGTAAAGTTTCCAAAAATGTCATGAATCTTCACCAAAAGACCTTGTCATAATCTCCAAGATGATCAGTAAAACACACACACACTTTTCACCTATAACTAGACCTTCATTGTGTTACTTCAAGAGGTAAAAATGTACTGGCCATGTAATGGATGCAAACATTTTTTAAGTTATAGTTGTCAAAGCTGTATGCCTTAGGGTAGGGTCACACATGGTATATACGCAGTGTGAAATACACTGTGTATTTTCCTATGAGTAGAAAGGAAGGTAAAAAAAGAAAGGGCACTCCCAGTAAAATACGATAGGCAATGATGAGATCCCCACTAGAATATATCCAACTTATCAGACTGTGTTGTGCTGAGGGCACAACACCTGGATGTCTGTGTAAACTCGTTTGGCGTTGGGAGACCTCTTGTCGATACAGAGGTGGCAGCTTCCACATGGATCCGGTCCTCAGCAGGGGCGCCAGTAAAGGTACTTATCAATGGCACTGGGAACAACCAGTACTGTATCCCATAAAAAAAGTGGATTCTTAGCGCCGTACTCCCGAAAATTCTTAGACCAATTGGTTCAGGAATACGGTTTATTAGTGCAACATAAGTTTCAAACCCGACCCGGGTTCTTCATCAGACAGTCAATACATGTCATTGTAAAGGCTGCAGAATTTAAAACACAATTTTAATTTCCTTCTAGTTCAAGACATTACGTAACTCACAAAATGATCTTAATAATATTGTTTAAAAAAAATGGGGAGGAAAGAAAGGAAGAACAAAAATAGGATATAACCAATATACACAGATAGCTATTCACCATATTATAATACAATAGATAAAAAGTTTGTATTTTATTTACTCTAGAATCCCAGATTAAAATTCTACTTGTGGTTTGCCACCGTGTCATGCGTGCAGTTAGCCCCGAAGATTTTAATGCTCCGGGTGTCTTGATGCTGCTGTTACCTAACGGTTAATTGATCATGGCGATGTTAATGCTGCGGCTTCTACTTGAGAGGTATTATATCCATTTCTATTTAAACAGAATAGTTTGGATTGTATAATGGTTTCTGTAATTTCATTTAAACCTCTTGGCGCGATGGTAGACAATTTATATATCCAAAAGACCTCCCTCTTTTTCAAGGTTTCAAAGTGATTGGAAATGTCTTCTTTTATTTGCTCAATGGGTATGATCCTGAGCAGGTTTGTTTCTAACGGATTACTGGTGGAACAATGTCGGGATAAACCATGTAGATGAAATGCACACGTGTGAAATCCAAGCAGTATTCACATCATCTGAACAAGTGCACATGAGCGAGGGACCCAATCAATGTAAATCCATTGGAACTATTTGTACGCATGCGCGCTAAACGAGCTGGCAAACCACAAGTGGAATTTTAACCCCTTAAGGTCTCAGCCTATTTTGGCCTTAAGGACTCAGACAATTAAATTTTTACGTTTTCATTTTTTCCTCCTCGCCTTCTAAAAATCATAACTCTTTTATATTTTCATCCACAGACTAGTATGAGGGCTTGTTTTTTGCGCGACCAGTTGTCCTTTGTAATGACATCACTCATTATATCATAAAATGTATGGCACAACCAAAAAACACTATTTTTGTGGGGGAGGGGATTTTTCACTTTTTTTTTTTACTTTTACTTTAAAATTTTTTTAAATTTTTTTTACACTTGAATAGTCCCCATAGGGGACTATTCATAGCAATACCATGATTGCTAATACTGATCTGTTCTATGTATAGGACATAGAACAGATCAGTATTATCGGTGATCTTCTGCTCTGGTCTGCTCGATCACAGACCAGAGCAGGAGATGCCGGGAGCCGCACGGAGGAAGGTGAGGGGACCTCCGTCCGGCGTTCTGAATGATCGGATCCCCGCAGCAGCGCTGCGGGCGATCCGATCGTTCATTTTAATCGCGAACTGCCGCAGATGCCGGGATCTGTATTGATCCCGGCACCTGAGGGGTTAATGGCGGACGCCCGCAAGATCGCGGGCGTCGGCCATTGCCGGCGGGTCCCTGGCTGCGATCAGCAGCCGGGATCAGCCGCGCATGAGACGGGCATCGCTCCGATGCCCGCGGTTATGCTTAGGACGTAAATGTACGTCCTGGTGCGTTAAGTACCAACTCACCAGGATGTACATTTACGTCCTGCGTCCTTAAGGGGTTAATCTGGGATTCTAGAGTAAATAAAATACAAACTTTTTATCTATTGTATTATAATATGGTGAATAGCTATCTGTGTATATTGGTTATATCCTATTTTTGTTCTTCCTTTCTTTCCTCCCCATTTTTTTGAACGATTTTATTAAGATAATTTTGTGAGTTACGTAATGTGCTGAACCAGAAGGAAATTAAAATTGTCCTTTAAAGTCTGCTGCATTTACAATGACATGTATTGACTGTCTGACGAAGAACCCAGGTCTGGTTTGAAACTTATGTTGCACTAATAAACCCTATTCCAGAATCAATTGGTCTCAGAATACAATACTGGTTGTTCCCCCTGCCATTGATTGATTATGAGCAGATACACCTGAGGCAGCCCTGTGTGTGCAGTGAGGTTTGGAGGCAGGCCCAGTGAATGTGACATATGAGCCCACCTCAAAGCCTCACTGCTCATAAGACAATACACAGCATATATCCTGCTGCATGCAGCATGAAATACACTGCACATATGCTATGTGTGACCCTACCGTTAAAAGGGTACTCCACTGGAAAACATTTTCTTTTTTTTTAAATCAACTGGTGCTAGAAAATTGAACAGATTTATAAATTACTTCTATTAAACATATCTTAATCCTTCCAGTACTTATCAGCTGCTGTTATGATGCACAGGAAGTTCTTTTCTTTTTGAATTTCCTTTCTGCTTGACCACAATGCTCTCTGTTGACACCTCTGTTTTAGGAACTGTCCAGAGCAGGGTAGGATTTCTATGAGGATTTGCTCCTACTTTGGACAGTTCCTAAAATGGACAGAGGTATCAGCAAAGAGAACTGGGGTCAGGCAGTAAGGAAATTTAAAAATAAAATAACTTTCTGTGGATCATACAGCAGCTGATAAGTACTGGAAGGATTAAGATTTTTTAATAGAAGCAATTGACAAATCTGTTTGACTTTTTGGCACCAGTTGATTAAAAAAAAAAAAATGTTTTCCAGTGGAATACCCCTTTAACCCTTTAAGGACGCAGGGTTTTCCATTTTCATTTTTTTCTCATCATCGTCTAAAAATCATAACGCTTTCAATTTTGCACCTAAAAATCCAAACTATAGCTTATTTTTTGCACCACCAATTGAAGACAAAATTGACGAAAAAATTCCATTTTGTAACTTTTGGGGGCTTCTGTTTCCACGCAGTGCATTTTTCTGTAGGTCCATACGGTTAAAATGATACCTTACTTATATAGGTGGGATATTGTCGTACTTCAGAAAAAAATGATAACTACATGCAGGAAAATGTATACGTTGAAAATTGTCATCTTCTGACCCCTATAACTTTTTTATTTTTCTGCGTACGGGCCGGTATGAGGGCTCATTTTTTGCGCTGTGCGCTTTTTATCGGTACCATGTTTATATTGATCAAACTTTTTGATCACTTTTTAGAAATTTTTTCATGATATAAAAAGTTACCAAAAATACACTATTTTGGACTTTGGATTTTTGTTGACGCATACGTCATTGACCGTGCGGTTTAATTAATGATATATTTTTATAGTTTGGACATTTCCGCACGCGGTGATACCACATATGTTTATTTTTATGTACACAGTTTTTTTTTTTTATGGGAGAAGGTGGGTGATTCTTACTTTTCTTAGGGAAGGTGTTAAATCATCTTTATTAACTTTTTTTTTTACACTTTTTTTTTCAGTGTTACAGCCCACCTGGTGGCTATTTCACTGCACATACCGATCTCATACACAGATCATTGCCGTGCATTGACACGCAAAGATCAGTGTAATCGGCGGTTGATTGCTCAAGCCTGGATTCTGGACGCGACGGAGGCAGGTGAGGGGATCTCTGCACGCGTTCTAGCTGATCGGGACATCGCGGTTTCACCGCGATGGTCCCGATCAGCCCGACTGAGCTTCCGGGAAGCTTTTACTTTTATTTTAGAAGCGGCAATCAACTTTGAACGCTGTGTCTAAAGGGTTAATAGCGCGCGGCACAACGATTGGTGCTGCACGGTATTAGCTCAGGGTTCCAGCTGTCAATAGCCGCCAGGACCCACCCTGTATGACGTGGGGTACCAGCGTGACCCCACATTTTATACCGGGTCTGGGGGCAGGGCATACAGGTACGCCCTGCATCCTTAAGAGGTTAATATATTTCTATCTAATATATATTGTATATATTCACCTGGTTAAACTGAGCACAGGGCCAGAAAGGGCTAAGCAAGTCCACTGTCCTATCTTTCCATGGTGGACTTTGGGCTGCTGAGTAGTGTATATCACTTTTTTTTTATATGCAAGTTATGTACAAGTGCCCACAGGGTATTCTCGGGCATTATAAATGCATAGAAATCCCACATCATATTGACACTTGATAATCTTGCTTAAATAAAGTTTATTGACTTATAATTAAAATAAATAGAACAATGGAAAGTAAAGATATGAATTATAGCAAAATAGCAGAGATATTTCAGCCTCTCTCGGGCCTCTATCACCGTTTCTGTGGAAAAAGGTAACAATTACGATTATAGTACATCATATAAGAACATAATTAACAAATAAAAAGCCTTTTATAATAGCATTTACATATATTATGTATTTGCTAGGAGCCCATTGATATTTCCCTGAGGGAAGGTCATAATGAAATCCTGGATAGGAAGATTATAAGTTCTCGCATACTCCTGAGGGGAAGAGTGTCCCAGTGACTTTTACAGACCCTGCTAGTACCACCAACAGTGCTAGCTCACATGTCAGTCTGATTTTACTCCTAATATAATATATCCTAATTGTACATGACTACCAGTATATATATATATATATATATATATATATATATATATATATATATATATATATTGGAAACATGATGTTTTCTTCTATTTAAATGGGAAAATTCCACTCAAGAGGATTTCCATCAAGTTCTATCCATAGTTGTATTAAGAACTTTCTTCAGTTCTTCAGGAAAATATTATTGGACACCTTAATTGTTACTGTTACCCCGTTATTTTAGACAATTATTTTACAGTTAACTATAACATTTTTATAACTATTTGTTTTTATTTCTCTCCTTCCTTCCCCTTTTTGGAATGCTTGTAGGAGTGTCCCTTGACAATACTCTCACTACAACTGTTTTGTAAATTAAAGTTCTTCCATTGACCATCACTTTCTCTTCTATTATAAAACCAGAGGGTTGTCACTCAAAATGTTTACGTGCATCAATATATCAGACGTTTCCGCACGTGGGAAAAAAAAACATTTGTTTTCTATCATATTTCTTTACATTATTTTATTAGAAAAATAGGAAAATAAAGAACTTTTTAAGTTAAGGGCATATTCACATTTATTAACACTTTTAGTCCTTTCAATCCTATTTAGTACTATTGTGTGCAATATTTCGACTAAAAGTAATGTTCAATGCTATGCCATACACAGGCCTTATACTGGCTGCTGAGGCCAGCTCCTGAGCTCACTTTAAAGGGGTACTCCATTGCTAGACATCTTATCCCCTCTCCAAAGGATAGAAGATAAGATGTCTGATCGCAGAGGTCCGGCCCCTGGGACTCCTGCGATCTCCGTTCAGACACCTGGTGTTCTGAACATTATGTTCTGAAGGCTGGGTTCGGGTGGCCGTGGTCGTGACATCATGCCATGCCCCCTTATAACATCACACCACACCCCCTCCATTCATATCTACGGGAGAGGGCAGGGCAGTTGTCATTCCCTTCCCATAGACATGTACAGGTTGAACAGGTTGCATGTATTCTTGGCACTCCATACCATGGGACTTCATGGTTAATTTCTACAAGCCATAAAAGCATTATTACAACCCTTCTGCAAGGGTATTTCTAAATGGCGCTCCCGACACACTTTAAGAATATTAACAGGACTAGACAAGGGTGCACTATTTTACCCCTTAAATTTGTGCTTTCAATAGATCCTTTTGCCCAAGCTCTTAGATTAAATGCCAATGGTAATGGTAATTTTATAGGTAATCCCATACATAAGACATCTTGTCTTGGCAATGTAATATTAACTTGGAGTTAACAGAAATTTCTGGTGTTTTTCATAGCTCATGTAGATTTCACTGGTGTTCTGATAGAACCACTTATCTGGGCATTTCCATATAAAAAGACTCTTCCCTTCTTATTGTACTGAATTATGTCCCCCTTATAAAAACCTTTAAGGGGTTATCCAGGAAAAAACTTTTTTTTTAATATATATCAACTGGCTCCAGAAAGTTAAACAGATTTGTAAATTACTTCTATAAAAAAATCTTAATCCGTTCAGTACTTATGAGCTTCTGAAGTTGAGCTGTTCTTTTCTGTCTAAGTGCTCTCTGATGACACGTGTCTCGGGAACCGCACAGTTTAGAAGCAAATCCCCATAGCAAACCTCTTCTAAACAAGGCGGTTCCCGAGACACGTGTCATCAGAGAGCACTTAGACAGAAAAGAACAACCTTAACTTCAGAAGCTCATAAGTACTGAAAGAATTAATATTTTTTAATAGAAGTAATTTACAAATCTGTTTAACTTTCTGGAGCCAGTTGATATATATAAAAAAAGTTTTTTCCTTGATAACCCCTTTAAAACAAGAAGACTAATAACAATTACAATCATTACTACAGCAGACCATATAGGTAAGTGATTACGGTGCATTTATATCTGGTAACTCACAGGTGATGTCTTCTCTGAGTGGAGTCTTTTACTTTCTTTTCTTTTTTCTCCAACCAGCTCAGACCGTCATAGTGATTTCTTCCAGCTATGACTCGTCTTGGCAGAACCTGCTGGAAATAAGCATCTTAGGGTAGAATTGTGGGTTGAGGAGGAGTCGGTAGGGCCCTCTCATCAAATAGGGCAAGTCCAGTAGGTAGACAGGGCCCTTCAGGTAGTTTACCTAATGACAGGTTCCCTGAGTAGGTAGGGCTCCTCTCAGAGATAGTTGCCCTTATAGGTAAACCCCCCAATTTTAGGTAGGTAGTAGATAGTCTTCGATATAAAGTAAGTGGTAGATAGTAAAAGGGGTACTCCGGTGAAAATTATTATTATTTTTTTTTTCAAATCAAGTTTTTCCAGAAAGTTAAACAGATTTGTAAATTAAGTATACAAATTTATCCACACCTCAAGAATATCACCCTACTGGGTACACAATGAATAAGAAATGAGACAGATGGTTTCTGAAAAAATGCTAATTTTAATAAAAAGCAGAAATAACAATAAAAAATAGTTAAAAAGATCAGAGCATTAGTAATGGTAAACTGTCATTGGGCCCTAATGACAGATAGATGTTTAAGCAACAACCTAATCAATTCTAGGATAGTCCATAGATATTGCTCCGAATTGGACCGTTAGTCCGGCAAAAAATAACACCATAGATGTTTCAATGATGACACAATTGTTAAAGTGGCATTAGATGGATTCGCTCACAGTTTGTATAGAATGAATGGAACTCACCCTGGCTGCTGGTTCCGCACTGCGGCGGGCCAATGGAAACAAGCGTGAATGCCTTGGCAGGTGGAGGGTTCCAGCAAGGAGCTCCCTCGTAAGCGGTCCGTGGTGTCAGCAAACACCGATGTCGGTAACGGACTCACGCTAGAAGCAGCAGACTTGTGGTAAGCTAGGTGAGCGAGATCAGTAGTTGTTGCAGCAGGTGGTTTGGGTTGCGAACTTCCATGCCGGCTAAAGTTCATATGTTGTTGGTAATTAAGGTAGTGCTTGTATAGCGCTCTATTCAGATGAAACGGCCCAGATGCGTTTCAGGGTGCTCAAATTGACCCCTTCTTCAGTAGGCAAGTATCACTTGCGCCTACTGAAGAAGAGGTCAATTTGAGCACCCTGAAACGCATCTAGGCCGTTTCATCTGAACAGAGTGCTATACAAGCACTACCTTAATTACCAACAACATCTGAACTTTAGCCGGCATGGAAGTTTGCAACCCAAACCACCTGCTGCAACAACTACTGATCTCGCTCACCGAGCCTACCACAAGTCTGCTGCTTCTAGCGTGAGTCCGTTACCGACATCGGTGTTTGCTGACACCACGGACCGCTTACGAGGGAGCTCCTTGCCGGAACCCTCCACCTGCCAAGGCATTCACGCCGAGAACATCGCAGAGATTACAGCACTTGTTTCCATTGGCCGGCTGCAGTGCGGAACCAGCAGCCAGGGTGAGTTCCATTCATTCTATACAAACTGTGAGCGAATCCATCTAATGCCACTTTAACAATTGTGTCATCATTGAAACATCTATTGTGTTATTTTTTGCCGGACTAACGGTCCAATTCGGACCAATATTTATGGACTATCCTAGAATTGATTGATCTATCTGTCATTGGGGCCCAATGACAGTTTACCATTACTAATGCTCTGATCTTTTTAACTATTTTTTATTGTTATTTCTGCTTTTTATTAAAATTTGCATTTTTTCAGAAACCATCTATCTCATTTCTTATTCATTGTGTACCCAGTAGGGTGATATTCTTGAGGTGTGGTTAAATTTGTATACTTGATTTTTCATTATTTGATCGGTGGGGACCGATTTTTATCCACATTAACCTCGAATATCCCAGGTTGTGAGCTGCACATACAGTCTTTTTTAGATTTGTAAATTACTTCTATAATTTTTTTTCATTCCTTCCAGTATTTATCAGCTGCTGTATGCTCCAGAGGAAGTTGTATAGGGCTCTCTGCTGACATCTTTATCCATGTCACGAACTGTCCGGAGCAGGAGAGGTTTGCTATGTGGATTTGCTCCTATTCTGGACAGTTCCTGACATGGACAGAGGTGGCAGCAGAGAGCACTGTGGTAAGACTGAAAAGAACAAATCTACTTCCTCTGGAGCATACAGCAGCTTATAAGTACTGGAAGGGTTAAGATTTTTAATTAAAGTAATTTACACATCTGTTTAACTGTCTGGCACCAGTTAATTAAAAAAAAAAAAAAATGTTTTTCACAAGAGTACCCCTTGGGCACAAGAATAATTGACAGGGTGAGTAGCCAATGGCTCATTTGGCAATAACCCCAAAATAATGAATGTCCAAACTTATCTGGGGTGGTTGGGTGGTATGGGCTGGATGTACCTGACCTAATAAATATTATACTGCTCCTAATATGTATCTTTCCTCTTGGTTGAACAAGACTGGGGACAAGAATTAGGTATAAATGAAAAAAATATTTTGTTGCAGATGGTGTACACATTTCCTTTCTTCTACAGGAAAAAAGAATGATTAAAAAACATGACTACATTTGTCAACCACTGGTAGTAATTCAATTCTCTCGTATTAGAACAATGCTTTTATATTGTTCAAAATCTATTTACCCATGCATGCATCTGCTGAAATGTTAAAGAGGTACTCCACTGGAAAATATGTTTTCTTAAATATACTCGTGCAAGAAAGTTAAACAGATTTGTAAATGACTTCTATTTAAAAATATAAAAATATTAACCCTTCCAGTACATTTCAGCGGATGTATGTTCCAGAGGAAGTTCTTTTCTTCTTGAATTTCCTTTCTTTTTAAACATGTATAGAATTTCCTTTCTTTCTGACCACAGAGCTCTCTGCTGACACCTCTGTCCATTTTAGGAACTGTCCAGATCAGAATAGGTTTGCTATGAGAATTTGCTCCTACTCTGGACAGTTTAATGAACAGAGGTGTCAGCAGAGAGCACTGTGGTCAGACAGAAAGGAAATACAAAAAGAAAAGACCTTCCTCTGGAACATACAGCAACTGATAAGTACTGGAAGGGTTAATATTTTTTTAAACAGAAGTAAGTTACAAATCTGTTTAACTTTCTGGCACCAGTTGATTTATAAAAAAATGTTTCCAGTGGAGTACCACTTTAGACTAAGTCCATCATTGGGTCTTCCTCCCATTCTGCAAAGATTGATGCAGAGAGAAGCAGCTCACCCTGAGTGGTACAGTTGCCAAGCTCTGTTCATCATATGGTTACACTTTAATTTATGTCCTATAAACCAGCACAGATTATTTAAAATATGGTAATTTTCTGAGCTAATATAATGTAGAATTGCTAAAAGATAGTTCTGCGTCTGGACTATTAACTTGAGTTGTGTAAAAGCTGTGTCTTAAAGGGGTACTCTGGTGCTTAGACATCTTATCCCCTATCCAAAGGGGATAAGATGCCTGATCGCGGGAGTCCCGCGGCTGGGGACCCCCGTGATCTTGCACGCGGTACCCTGTATATAATCAGTCCCCGGAGTGTGTTCGCTCCGGGTCTGATTACCGGCGACCACAGGGCCGACGGCGTGTGACGTCATGCCTCTGCCCCCGTGTGACATCACGCTCCGCCCCTCAATGCAAGCCTACGGGAGGGGGCGTGATAGCTGTCACGCCCCCTCCCATAGACTTGCATTGAGGGGCGGAGCCCGAGGTCACACGGGGGCGGATTCGTGACGTCACACACCGTCGGCCCCGTGATCGACAGTAATAAAACCCGGAGTGAACACGCTCCAGGGACTGATTAAAACGGGGTGCCGCGTGCAAGATCACGGGGGTCCCCAGCGGCGGGACTCCCACGATCAGACATCTTATCCCCTATCCTTTGGATAGGGGATAAGATGTCTGAGCACCAGAGAACCCGTTTAAATGGATATATTCACTAAAATAAAATGAGTCAGTTTTCCCATTTGGCATGAACCGGAATTCTGGTATAAATTGCATTGAAAAATGTCTTATATGACTTGTGCCAAATTTATTATTGGTTTTAGATACTTTTTCGGCATTTTTGAGTCTCAACACGGACATGGCTTAGCAGAAAGCTCTACTTTGGGACTTAAGAGCAACTCCATTTGGTATACAACTTCAAAGTATACAAGATCAAAATGTATCTTAAATAATAGTGCAGTACAGTACCTGATTAATACTGTAATGCTACTCCCACATTATATTGCCATATGGGGCCTATTTAATAGTACCAAGCAGTGAACAGTCTTAGCAGTTTCATAAAGTGCACAAACATCATTACAATATAGTTCTAAAATTATAGTGTTATTCATTGCCTAAACCAATAGCGGTATAGAGCCAGTAACAGTTGGAATGACCATTCAGCTAGCTATATGGTCAATTTCTCTTTTTGGCTCTTAAAATTTCAATTTTAAATAGCTAATTTCAAAATTTACGTGAGCAGTAAAAATGTTCGTAGCTATTATATTACTTTTTATAGTAGATTTGCAATGAGGATTTCTAGATGATGATCAAATTTCAGAGAAAATATATGTATACTGAATTTTCAAACAAGCTTAAACATGAAGACAGTATTATTTCTAATGGGAAATGTATTTGTTTGGGTTTGAATATCTGGTGTTATATCCTAACATATGGGGTTCCCCAAAAAACCTTATAGCCAGAGGCACATATTCCTGAGACAGACACAATCTTTTCCTGAATTGCCAGTTAAAGATTTTCCCTGAAATGAAGAGATTACTGTGATTTTATGAGATTTCACACAGCCTTTAATCCTGTCTCTGCTGAAGGGGATTTTCTTTATGTCAGTGGATCCTGTCAATCTTTATCCAACTTGTATAGAGACCAATCAATCCGCTAAATTGACATGGCTTAATACCTTGCTTAGTGGTATAGCTGCATATTGGGCGGGTCCTTCTTCAGGACAATAAAGATGGTTAAAACAATAATCTTTCAATCTCTGGCATTTATATATATATATATATATATATATATATATATATATATATATATATATATACATATGTATGTTCCAGCATCACTTCTAAACGACTAGAGATATTGCAATGATACTTGGTACACATTATTTAATGTGTATTATTTAATTATATGTCAACTAAAAATATAGAATTAACCCTTACCCTCCCCCATTTGTGATGGTTGTTTTTTTTTTGTCTAAAGTCCCATGCAAGTCTTTAAGACTTCAGATACCTCACTCCACAAGCTCCACTCTGCATTTCTGGGTGAATTTGTCCGTCTAATTTGCTAGCTACATCCCTCCCACAAGTCAGGTCCTCATGCAAGCCACACCCCTTCTATTGTCTGGCCTTTATTGGCTTTTCGCCCAAATACACCCAAATCACAGGTCATTCATCCTCAATCACTTCATCACAGCTCAGCCCCACCTTACTCCACAAGTTCCTCATCTCTGGATAGATGTGTCAGTACAGCCTGCAAGCCATGCCTCCTCCCACAAGCCCCACCTCAAGCAAACTACATCCCTTCTATTTTTAGCATACAATCTTTTCATCACAACTCATCCACACCTGAGGATGGGATATGAGGAGGGGATGTGAGGACAGGACATGAGGACAGGACAGGAGTTCGGGTCATGAGGATGGGATATGAGCACAAGCTACCATCCTAAGAAAGTTGTTGGGTGGCTGAGAGGCTAAACACTTGCTTAATACATAAAATGTGCACAAGGTCCTGGAGGTTTTTAAAAATAAATTTTTGTGTATTCCAGTTAATTTCTTCTCCTGTTGCTGTCCTTTCTGATAGGATATTGCTCTACAAAATTCCCATTTTCATAAGAACAACTTTGCATTTGTTAGAAAGAAGAATGTTGAACAATGGGCCTGTCTGAATTGTACTAATTTCTTTATCGGCCTTCAGTTGAGTCAGAGTCAGTGTTGTTTGTCTGCCATGTCAGGAAGACTTCCTTGGATGTGCCTTACCGAGTGTCGTGTTGCAGAAGCCACTGCAGATAGCTAAACTGAAGCCTACAATATGCACTGTATTCCACAGTAAACCAACCTGTGAAAATCCTCTATGGAAAGTTCAGTAACTTTGGGCTAAAAACTTGAGAACCAGAGAAACATCGGTTATTACATGTACATTGTCTAAGGAAAAACATGAAGATTGCTAAATTTTGTAAAGCTGCTGTAAACTACTAATAAAATGGACAGTTACCAAACATCCATTCTGCTGGCTAAGAAGCTGTATCATTGCAGGCTATACTAAAGTACCTGTATTGTATTGGAATTGCACCAGAAGTTTTAGGAAGTGAGCTATCACAAAACGTATGCTGTGGCTGGTGGCAGCAGGATCATAACGGGGGAGTTCATACTGGGTGACTAAGTGTATGAGCACTAATGTGATACAAGGTACCTATAGATAGAAATCAGGGTGTATCCCATATATCGCAAAATGCATCTAGTGCCCCATGTGTTTTAGGAAGTTTTCCCTACTTCTCTTCTGCTGTATCTAATTGTATTTCAATTGCACCATTGTGTCTTTTATGTACAGTAAATAAAATTAGTGATTTCATGCAGTAGTTATGCTTTAAGTTTTTCTTGGTTTATGTTGGTATCTATGGTTTTCATTTTGATGTAAAAAATAAATTACTTTTTTTTTTTATCAGTGGGATTAAAGGGGTATTGACCTCACACTTATGAACAAGAAATTATGGGACTTGTAGTTTAAGAGAACAAACTCCAACAGGAAATAGCCAGTTTACAAACAGCTAGCCACAGTGTTATGATAATCTCATAACAGCCATTTAACTCGAAGACAAGCATGGATCCTTTCTAAGCATGTCCATTATTGTCTGGCAGGTCAGTACTAAAATCACCTTATGGTGGATAACCCCTTTAACCCCTTAAGGACAGGTGCCATTAAGGTACGGCTCTGCACAGCTCTACTTCGCGCACAGTGCCATATACGTGGGTGTGAATCAAGTGCAGGAGATGCGGTCGCTTAATTCACGGCCCGCAGGAAATGCGCTCGCTTCATTCACGGCGGGTCCCGGTGGTTGTCAGCAGCCGTGGATCCGTCGGTAATAGCGAAAATCAGCGATCGCACTGATGTCTGCCATTAACCCCTCAGATGCCATGATCAGTACAGATCACTGCATCTGCGGCAGTGCGGCACTTAAAATGGCTCGGGGATCAGATCAGCCAAGATGGCGGACAGAGGTCCCCTCACCTGCCTCAGTCTGTCTTCTGGGCTCTTCTGCACTGATCTGCCTTCCAGCAGACCAGAGCAGAAGATCGCCGATAATACTGATCAGTGCTATACCCTATGCATAGCACTGAACAGAATTAGCAATCTAATGATTGCTATAAATAGTCCCCTATGAGGAATAAAAAAGTTTAAAATAAATGTAAACAACATTTTTTTTTAAAGTGAAAAAAAAGATTGAAAAAGCCCCTCCCCAATAAAGTTTTAACTCACCCCTTTTCCCCATATTAATACAGCATAGCATAAAAAATGATAAATAATAAACATATTTGGTATTGTCGCTTGCGTAAATGTCCGAACTATAAACATATAATGTTAATGATCCCCTATGGCGAAAAAAAAAGTCCAAAATTTCAGCTTTTTTGTCCCACCAAACTGCTCTTTTTTTTTTATATAAAGCGTTCAAGAAAGTCACATATACGCAAATGTGATACTAAAACAAACTACAGACTTATGACTAAGAGCACAGCGCTTGAAACGCGTTACTTGTATCCTCCTTGTCCTATGGATTAATGTTAAATTTACCTGCACCAAGCTGGATCCGTCTTCCTTTGTTCTTCTAATTGGCTGGTGCCGTCCAGCACCTGGATCCGTGCTCTGCTGTCCGGGGCGGGGTGAGCTGGTCTTCACTTTGCTTGAAACTACAGATCATGGCGCAAAAAAATTAGCCCTCACACATCCCCATATACGGAACAATGAGAAAGTTAGAGGTGGTCAAAATAGGGCAATTTTAAACGTACTGATTTGGTTTAAAAAAATTTAGATTTTTTAAAAGTAGTAAGTACATGTAATTTTTACCATAAAATCGACAGAGTGAAAACTATAATTTTTTGTTTACATTTCCTTACACCATAAATTTTTTTTGGCTTTACCATACATTTTAGGGTAAAATGAATGATGGCATTACAAAGTACAACTGGTTATGCAAGAAACAAGCCCTCATATGGGTCTGTAAATGAAAAACAAAAACGCAAAAATAAAATTGTCTGTGTCCTTAAGGGGTTAATCACCCAGGGTTCTGTCAACATCTACTGTATATCCTAAAAGTAGAGCATTGTACATAGGAGCACATATAGGTCTATATTTATACACATTAATCCAGGTTTATCCTGTATATTTCTTTGCCCATTTAGGTGATAATGATACCCATTGAGAAATATTTTCATTGCACGAGATCGCACATTGTTATTCCATAATATTCTTTCCAAAAAATTAAGAATTGGCCTGACAATGAGTAATGCAGTAGTCCCAACAATTACAAGAAAGTACATTTGAAAATAGCTAAAGGAAGTTTAGCAACAGCATATAAACATTCTGGAATGTATCACTTAGATATTGGGAATAGTTTTAATGTCTTTCTAATGCTGTTTTTTGCTGAAATCTTCCAAAACAGCCGACTTTTAAATATTTGTCTTCATCCATTCAACCCAAAATAAGCACAGAGGAGACATGCAGTTCATAAAATGTCACACAGGGTTTTGGGAAATTACTGAAAACCATAAGTAAACATTATCCTGGACATAGAAACATAAATCATACAAACTAGTTTTAGCCACAAATTAGTAAAGGGAGTCATTTTATATACAGTAAATTAAAAACAATCTGTATGATTTAATGTGCGGGATGAATAGTGCTGCTTAGGATCACTCTCTTCATAGACAGATGTGCTAGTGCCTGAGCTATAAAGGGCAGGATAGATGGATATATTGTGTCGTAGTTTGCATTGTATGTAAACTATAAGACATTGCATTGCCGCTAAGCACAAATGCATATAAGGAAAGACAACAAAAATGCCCTAATATGTAATTGAAAAACACAAGTATTTTGTCAGGTCATGGGCTTTGTACATGGTATAGTGGCCAAAGGACTAGTAAAAACCAATTCAAGAGGTTTATTCCTCTTTTATGAGTGTGCACTTACTTTTCATGTTAGTTCAGACAATGGCAGGGCTATAGTTTATAGTGTTCACTGAACATTATAATATTGTGTTGCCCCAGTACTAAATGATGCATATTTATAGTTGTGATCAACGGTATTGACATCCTTGATTGTTAAGTGGAAAAGAGCCAAACTCTTCAGAAAGAGGTGGATATTCTTTGGATTATTTTAGGACCAAACCAGTGGATTTGTCAGCATATATCAAGTCATTTTTAAATGAAATAAAGAATAGAATTGATTAAAAGCCTTTTTTCTTAGTTGCTTAACTTGTGCAAAAATGTCAGCCATGTGTGAGCTTCTTGTAACGGAAGAAAAAGAGTGACCCAGCACCGAAGGCAAACTCAGAGCTTTATTTTAAGACAGACAGGTAAAACACACTGGTGGTGACCTTCCTAGGAGCTCAGCAGACGCGTTTCTGGTGCATGCGCAGCAGAAACGCGTCTGTGGGGCTGCTAGGTGGGTTTGACCTGTCTGTCTTAAAATAAAGCTGAGTTTGCCTTCATGTCAAGCTCTTGAGTGTTAAATGGTTCCTTTTCCCAATAATACATTTCAACCCTCTCCAAAGATGTTCACTTGGACTGAGATCAGGACTCATTGCTGGCCAGTATAAGTATTCTTGTATGCTTTTGGATGCATCATTTGGGTCACTATCCTGCTGTAGGACTCATTTTGTTCAACTCAGACTTGCAGTACGGTTTTTAAACCGGAGTCAAAACCGTGGTTGACCACGATTTTGTGTCCGGTTTAAAAACCGTACTGCAACCGCATACGTTTTTTTAACATGGACGTCAATGGGAAACGCACATGTATACGGTTCCATACGGGAGAAACGTATACGTTTTTACTTTGCACATGCGCATTTGAATCCTAAAGTCCCCACCCAAGACCCCTCCCATTAAAAATGGACAAAATTTTCAAAAACGTATGTTTTTTTTTTCTATAAAAACTGACGGAACTGTATGCACTTTTAAAAACAGTATACTGTTTAACCCCTTAAGGACCGGGGTTTTTTCCGTTTTTGCATTTTCGTTTTTTGCTCCTTGCCTTTAAAAAATCATAACTCTTTCAATTTTGCACCTAAAAATCCATATGATGGCTTATTTTTTGCACCACCAATTCTATTTTGTAATGACGTCAGTCATTGTGCCCAAAAATCTACGGTGAAACGGGAAAAAAAATCATTGTGAGACAAAATTGAAAAAAAAAACGCCATTTTGTAACTTTTGGGGGCTTCCGTTTCTACGTAGTACATTTTTCGGTAAAAATGACCCCTTATCTTTATTCTGTAGGTCCATACGATTAAAATGATACCCTACTTATACAGATTTGAATTTGTCGCACTTCTGGAAAAAATCATAACTACATGCAGGAAAAATTTATACGTTTAAAATTGTCATCTTCTGACCCCTATAACTTTTTTATTTTTCCGTGTATGGGGCGGTATGAGGGCTCATTTTTTGCGCCGTGATCTGAAGTTTTTAACGGTACCATGTTTGCATTGATAGGACTTATTGATCGCTTTTTATTCCTTTTTTCATGATATAAAAAGTGACCAAAAATGCACTATTTTGGACTTTGGAATTTTTTTGCGCGCACACCATTGACCGTGCGGTTTAATTAACGATATATTTTTATAATTCGGACATTTCCGCACGCGGCGATACCATTTATGTTTATTTTTATTTTTATTTACACTGTGTTTTTTCTTTTATGGGAAAAGGGGGGTGATTCAAACTTTTAATAGGGAAGGGGTTAAATGATGTTTATTCACTTTTTTTTGCACTTTTTTTTTGCAGTGTTATAGCTCCCATAGGGACCTATAACACTGCACACACTGATCTTTTACATTGATCACTGGTTTCTCATAAGAAACCAGTGATCGATGATTCTGCCGCATGACTGCTCATGCCTGGATCTCAGGCACTGAGCAGTCATTCGGCGATCGGACAGCGAGGAGGCAGGTAGGGGCCCTCCCGCTGTCCTGTCAGCTGTTCGGGATGCCGCGATTTCACCGCGGCTATCCCGAACAGCCCACTGAGCTAGCCGGCATGCTTTCGGTTTCACTTTAGACGCGGCGTTCAACTTTGAACGCCGCGTCTAAAGGGTTAATAGCGCACGGCACAGCGATCAATGCCGCGCGCTATTAGCCACGGGTCCCGGCCGTTGTTAGAGGCCGGGCCCGACCCGCTATGACGCGGGGCCACGCCGCGGCCCCGCGTTATAGATCGGGAGTGGACACATGACGTTCCAGTACGTCATGTGTCCTTAAGGGGTTAAAAACGCATACAGCTTACTTTTTTCCATACTGTTCCATCCGTTTTTTTGCCATACGGTTTTCTTTAGAAAAACAGATTGAAAACAGTATGGCAAAAACGTAGAGTGAACCCAGCCTTAGTTGTTCTTACACCTGGTAGCACATTTTCTCTAAAATACTCTGATAATCCTTGAATCTCATTGTTCCTCACATGCTCAAGGCCTTCAATACAAGAGTAAGCAAAGCAACCCTACAAAATATCCTCTACCATGTTTTTCTGTTGGAAAGTTTTTCTTTATAGGCTTCATGTTTGGTTTCATCTATCTATAAAACATTTTCCCAGAAGGATTGTGGTTTCTCATTGTAACTTGCAGTACATTTCATTAAACCTTTTTATATCTTTCTTTAACCAGTCTGGTCCTCCTTGGCCTTCACCCATATAGCCCTCTTTGTTCAATGTGCACCATATAGTATGGGTTTAAACCTGAAACCATCACTCTAGATTTCAGCTCCACTTGGAGTTTTGGGGTGTTATGAGTGGTCACATTTTGAAACCAAAGTTCTCTCAACTATTCTCCTCTTACCACCATGTCCTCTAAGGTTTTCGATTATTCCATAAATAGCAAACTTCTTGATAACATTATAAAATATTGAAGTTGGTATGTCAAGGCCTTTGCAGTCCATGTTGTACCCTTTAAACTGCTTGTGCTTGGTATTTCTGATCTGCTCTTTTATTTTTGTTATTTTGAACGAGGACCAGGCAATAAAATGTCCTTTACAGCATCAAAGCCACCAGTTCACTAATTCCACTTATTCAGGTGCAGACTAGGTGGTGACAAGTGATGCCAATTACTTATTGATAAAAAAAAGTTTCATCTGACTTTGTCTTTTGTTTAAAACTGAACATGGTCCCATTAATGGAGTCCTGGTATATGACTTTCAATCAATTTGTTTTTTTTTATTATATTTTATGTCTTGTATTTTGTTTATCAAACATATGAGCCTGTTACTATACACCTAGGCACTTTCACTAGACACTTTATTTCAGTAAATATTTTACATGGTGAACTTAAAGGGGTATTCCAGGAATAAAAAAAACAGGCATTTTTTCTTTCAAAGACAATGCCCTCCTTGTCTCCACTTTGGTGTGGTATTACAACTTGGCTCCATTCACTTCAATGGAACTGAGCTGCAGAACCACACCCAAACTGGAGACAAACAGCAAAAGGTCTTTGAAAGAAAAAGGCCTGTTTTTTGATTCCTGTAATACCCCTTTAAGTTTTCAGGGTTGCTACATATGTTGGCTAAAACTGTAGATCAGGTTTAAAGAAGATATCTCATTGACAAAAATATTGTGTCTGGGGGCCCAGAATATGAAATAACAAAGTGGACTAACCTGCTACTGCTCCATTTGTGTCCCAGTATAGAACTTTAATTCCCCAGTGGTGTCTTCTTCAGCACTGTCTGTGGTCAACGCATCACACTGAGGTTCAGCTCACCTCCGCCTGCAGCAATGTCCTGCCTTGGCCAGCAATAGGCTAAGCAGCATTGTGATGCAATGCGCCTTGGCGACCAATGCCTAAGCTCAATACATCACACTGCTGACCAGCAGTGAGATGCATTGACCACTGGAAATGCGGAAAAAGACACCATCGGAGAATTGGAGTGCGACACTGGGACACAGAGAGAGCGGAAGCAGGGAAATCCCCTTTGTTGTTTTATATTCTGGGTGCATAATGGCTTAACCCCTTAAGGACTGAGCCCTTTTTCACCTTAAGGACTCGGCAATTTTTTGCAATTCTGACCACTGTCACTTTAAACATTAATAACTCTTGAATGCTTTTAGTTATCATTCTGATTCCGAGATTGTTTTTTCATGACATATTCTACTTTAACATAGTGGTAAAATTTTGTGGTAACTTGCATCCTTTCTTGGTGAAAATTCCCCAAATTTGATGAAAAATTTGAAAATTTTGCATTTTTCTAACTTTGAAGCTCTCTGCTTGTAAGGAAAATGGATATTCCAAATAATTTTTTTTATTCACATATACAATATGTCTACTTTATGTTTGCATCATAAAATTGACGTGTTTTTACTTTGGAAGACACCAGAGGGCTTCAAAGTTCAGCAGCAATTTTGCAATTTTTCAAATTTTGCAAATTTTGAAACTCGCTTTTTTTCAGGGACAAGTTCAGGTTTGAAGTGGATTTGAAGGGTCTTCATATTAGAAATACCCCAAAAATGACCCCATTATAAAAACTGCACCCCCCAAAGTATTCAAAATGACATTCAGTCAGCGTTTTAACCCTTTAGGTGTTTCACAGGAATAGAAGCAAAGTGAAGGAGAAAATTCACAATCTCGCATGTTCTTGTAGACCCAATTTTTGAATTTTTGCAAGGGGTAAAAATGAGAAAATTTTTACATGTATTTGAAACCCAATTTTTCTCGAGTAAGCACATACATCATATGTCTATGTAAAGTGTTCGGCGGGCGCAGTAAAGGGCTCAGAAGGGAAGGAGCGACAAATGATTTTTGGGGGGCATGCCGCATTTAGGAAGCCCCTATGGTGCCAGGACAGCAAAAAAAAACACATGGCATACTATTTTGGAAACTAGACCCCTCGGGGAACGTAACAAGGTGTTAAGTGAACCTTAATACCCCACAGGTGTTTCATGACTTTTGCATATGTCAAAAATATATATATTTTTTTTACCTAAAATGCTTGTTTTCCCAAAAATGTTACATTTTTAAAAAGGCTAAAAGCAGAAAATACCCCCCAAAATTTGTAACACAATTTCTCCCGAGTACGGTGATACTCCATATGTGACCCTAAACTGTTGCCTTGAAATACGACAGGGCTCCAAAGTGAGAGCGCCATGCGCATTTGAGGCCTAAATTAGGGACTTGCATAGGGGTGGACATAGGGGTATTCTACGCCAGTGATTCCCAAACAGGGTGCCTCCAGCTGTTGTAAAACTCCCAGCATGCCTGGACAGTCAGTGGCTGTCTGGTAATACTGGGAGTAGTTGTTTTGCAACAGCTGGAGGCTCCGTTTTGGAAACCGTGGCGTACCAGACATTTTTCATTTTTATTGGGATGGGGAGGGGGGCTGTGTAGGGGTATGTGTATATGTAGTGTTTTTTACTTTTTATTTTATTTTGTGTTAGTGTAGTGTAGTGTTTTTAGGGTACAGTCACACGGGCGGGGGTTCACAGTAGTTTCTCGCTGGCAGTTTGAGCTGCGGCAGAAAATTTGCCGCAGCTCAAACTTGCAGCCGCATACTTACTGTAAACCTCTTCCCATGTGAGTGTACCCTGTACATTCACATTGGGGGGGGGGGGGGGGTGGCATCCAGCTGTTGTAAAACTACAACTCCCAGCATGTACGGTCTATCAGTGGATGCTGGGAGTTGTAGTTTTGCAACAGCTGGAGGCGCACTGGTTGTGAAACACCGAGTTTGGTAACAAACTCAGTGTTTTGCAACCAGTGTGCCTTCAGCTGTTGCAAAAGCTACAATCCCCCAGCATGTACGGACAGCGGATGGGCATGCTGGGTCTTGTAGTTATGCAACAGCTGGAGGCATACTACTTTGGCTGGGGATGCTGGGGATTGTAGTTATGCAACAGCTGGAGACACACTGGTTTGCTACTTAATTCAGTGTGTCCTCAGCTGTTGCAAAACTACAACTCTCAGCAGTCACTGACAGCCAACGGGCATGCTGGGAGTTGTAGTTATGCAACCAGCAGAAGCACCACTACAACTCCCAGCATGCACTTTAGCTGTTTGTGCAAGCTGGGAGTTGTAGTTATACAACAGCTGAAGGTACACTTTTCCATAGAAAAAGTTGTGGTGGTCTGCCTCCTGCTGTTGCATAACTACAGCTCCCAGCATGCCCTTTTTGCATGCTGGGAGCTGTTCGTAAGCAACAGCAGGAGGCTGTCACTCACCACCAACAATCCACGCTGCAGGTCAGTCCTCCGTCGTCGCCACCACCGCTCCTGGGGCCCCGATCCCAAAATTGATGCCGGGGATCAGGGTCCCCAGCTCCCGGGGTCTTCTTCCCGCACCTGCTCACGTCCTCTGGAAGAGGGGCGGAGCGGGTTGCGGTAGTGACACCCGCAGCAGGCGCCCTGATTGGTCGGCCGACGAATCAGGGTGATCGTTAGGTGGCACCAGTGCCACCTCACCCCTGCTGGCTATGGCTGTTCAGGGCCATCAGAGACGGCCCCGAACAGCCTGTAATTCCGGGTCACCGGAGACCCGATTGACCCGGAATCTGCCGCAGATTGCTGGACTGAATTGTCCAGCGATCTGCGGCCATCGCTTACATGGGGGGTCATCATGACCCCCCTGGGCGATATGCCGCGATGCCTGCTGAACGATTTCAGCAGGCATCGGGCACCGGCTCCCCTCCAGCTAGCGGTGGGGGGCCGGGATTTGACAGGACGTACTCAAACGTCCTGAGTCCTTAAGGACTCTGAAAAGGGGCCGTTTGAGTACGTCCTGCGTACTTAAGGGGTTAATATTTTTCTCCTTGAGATATCTCCTTTAAGATTAGTTTATTACATCCTTTTTGAAGGGGCTACAAGGATTGTGGGAGGGTATTGTAAGCCTGCTTAAGAAGTTGTTATCACCACAAACATAAAGGAAGAATGACTTGGTTACATCGTTGGAAAAGGTAATCACTAAATGCCTAATATCTTAGGAAGGCAGTGCTGATTAATAAAAAGAATCACAAACAATACAATATTTCCTTTACTCTGGGACCTTAAATATAATTTAGATAAAGTAATCTGACTAAGTACAACTATTCCCATGAACATTTCTCATTGAACAATGTGTTTAGATCATGAACTGTTAAACCAAAGTTGCAAATCTTTGAACCTTGTAGAAGATTACAGAGAATTTGCACAATGTTTCATTGAGTATGTAAATGGAATGTGATATAACTTGGCAGAATATTTTTGGTTCGGAAAACAATCATAAAAAAAAGTTGCTTTCTTTAGATTCATTACCTTCTGGGTCTGTGGAGAAATACTTCATCCGTAAAAATATTCTGCTGCTCTTCCAGTTTGAAGCATATTGATGATTCTGTCATTTTGTAGAGCTGCTTTGATATTAAAGATGACAGATACAATGTTTTGTTTTTATTTGGACTGTGTCTAGTAATCTAGTTCTTTTAGCCTTCTTGACCTGATCTAACCTCGATGCTTGGCTTAAGTTCTATGGATTCCTGCCTGTAGGTCTAATCTGAGAGGATCACATTGAAGGGTTAACCACAATCATGTTTATAGGGGTACTCCGGCGCTTAGACATCTTATCCCCTATCCAAAGGATAGGGGATAAAATGCCTGATCACGGGGGTCCCGCCGCTGGGGACCTCCGTGATCTTGCACGCCGCACCCCGTTAAAATCAGTCTCCAGAGTGTGTTCGCTCTTGGTCTGATTACTGTCGATCACGGGGCCAGAGCAATGTGACGTCACGGATTCGCCCCCATGTGATGTCACGCTCCGCCCCTCAATGCAAGCTTGCATTACGGGGGCGGAGTCATGACGTCACGATCTTCCGTTCCCGTGGTCGGGAGCCGGAACCTCCAGCGCTGCCGGAAGCAGATACAGGTGGGTGCTGCATGCTATATTGCAGGGGTCCCCAGCGGTGGGACCCCCATGATCAGACATCTTATCCCGTATCCTTTGGATAGGGGATAAGATGTCTAGGGGTGGAGTACCCCTTTAATAGGTAAATAAATTCTACACATTATTGCAGAAATGTTCCCCTATCCCAGATTATATGTGACAATGCGGTTGTTGTTTTATCATCATAAACCAGGCCAGCCCTGAACTATGATTGCATTCAATAATCTATACATAATTAACACTGCATTAGATACCACAGCATTAATGCAATACCTCTAAATGGACATAGAAATGGTTATTGTGTTAAGCTATGCAAGAATATCATTTTCTAAAATATTGCTGGAGACAATGTTATAAAACATGAATTGTTCTATCCCAAAATTCCTATTGTCTAATTATTCTCTACTACGATATGTCTACAAAACATTGTTATGTCTAAAGGTTCCATCAGACCGCTCCTTTGCAGTACACTTAACATCTGACTGTGTGCAATGCACATGGTCTGAACATTTTTTTTATTTTTCTGTATTATGTAACAATGTCTAAATATCTAAATATAGATGATAATATGCTTTGTTCATATATGTTCTAACCAGAATCTTTGTGTACGTGTGTAAAGCTTTAAGTCAAGTTCAGACACATAACAGTTGTACCTCTAACTTTACCAATACTATTTCTTGCCTTTCTGTTTGTTACAAACCAATCATATCTAACATCTATCTGATCGTTCAGATGTGTTCGGGATATGGTGGGGATCACAGAGGTCAGACCCCCAACCCCTTTTCTCCACAATCAGACACTTATTCCCTATTCACAGGATAGGGAATATGTTTATCCAGGGGAGTACCCCTTTAATTGTTACATTTGCCTCATTCAAGTGAATCCTACTGAAAAAGAGGGCAAGGGCAGGAAGCCACATGTAAGCACTGAAGAGTGGGGTGCCAAAATGATCTGGTTCTGACTGAACTAGTTCAGTCAAAATATGTACTTCATCAATAGCCCAAAAGTATATGTATAACACTGTCAAAGAGCCATGTATAACGTCATGAGGTCACCTAGAAGTGTATCTATGTGCTTGAGCTGTTTCTAAGGCAACATGTATGGCTATGGGTAAATGGATGGTACCTGATGGTAACTAACAGGCTGAATTAAAACATAAACTGCATTAGCAGATTTCTTTATGCTTTTTCAAATTGATGTCCGAAAATTATCCCTTTTTGGAGAGAGAAACCAGTGTTTATATCCACACGGAGGTGTTGAAAGAAGCAATGGCTTTCCCAAGTGACAGGCTTTGTGGGTGAAAATTAAAGAAAAATTGGCTTTTTACAGGATTGGCATCCTAGAAAGTGCACAAAAGTGACACAAAACCCTCTATGCAGCTTCTTTCCAATTTGTGTAAAACAAAAAAAAAAACTGTCACACTTCCAATTAAAACAGATTTTGCACAGACAGATCACATGCTGCTTTACTACAATGATTACTAGAGATGAGCGAACTTACAGCGATTTGATTCATCACAAACTTCTCTGCTCGGAAGTTGCTGACTTTAGCCTGCATAAATTAGTTCAGCTTTCAGGTGCTCCGGTGGGCTGGAAAAGGTGGATACAGTCCAAGGAGACTCTCTCCCAGGACTGTATCCACCTTTTCCAGCCCACCGGAGCACCTGAAAGCTGAACTAATTTATGCAGGCTAAAGTCAGCCACTGCCGAGCCGAGGAGTTGTGATGAATCGGATTACTGTAAGTTCGCTCATCTCAAATTATTACAGTATTTCTACTCCTATCTGTGTGTTGCTCACTGCTTAGTGTCCCTCATAGAGATCTTCACCTAACATCTCTAAAATGGCTGCTGTAGCTGTGTACTAAGGCTTTTATAGTGGATTTTACATCACCCGTATACGTTCTGATTGGCTGGGAGAGCTGTTTAAGAGGTATTTTAAGATTCCATGTGGTCAAGCTTCTTTATAAAAACAGCCAAATTATTTAAAATTACAATTGTCTGACCCTAGCCAGACGTTAGTGTGTTTTAGCATATTAATAATCCCATCCTGGGTCATTAAGTTATTAAAACACACTAATAGTATTGCACCAGAAGTGTCATTTTTTATGTTTTTTTTTTATTTTACTATACTAAAGAGGTACTCTGCTGCTTAACGTTTGGAACAAACTGTGAACACTGGAGCCAGCTGTCATGCCCCCTCCCATAGACTTGCATTGAGGGGGGGTGGGGGCGTAATATCTTGAGGGGGGAGGGGCTATGATGTCACAAGCTCCCAGCGCCGGCTACAGCATTTGGAACAGTTTGTTCCAAACGCTGAGCAGCGGAGTGCCCCTTTAATGTCTAAGGGAGACACCAGAAGTGTCATTTTTTATGTTTTTTTTTTTTTTTACTATACTAAAGAGGTACTCTGCTGCTTAACGTTTGGAACAAACTGTGAACACTGGAGCCAGCTGTCATGCCCCCTCCCATAGACTTGCATTGAGGGGGGGTGGGGGCGTAATATCTTGAGGGGGGAGGGGCTATGATGTCACAAGCTCCCAGCGCCGGCTACAGCATTTGGAACAGTTTGTTCCAAACGCTGAGCAGCGGAGTGCCCCTTTAATGTCTAAGGGAGAAGATCCAAGGCATCAGAAAGTCCAATTAAATGAAATGCCTTTTTAGTTCATCAACTACTTTTCATCAACAGAGAGCCCTTTTTAAGCCAAGACAAATGCAAACAAAGTCCAGATTTTTGTCCTTAATTTTGGCTTGAAAAAGGCCCAGTGTAGCTAAAGTGTAACCTTTTTATAAATAAATACTTTTGTTGCTGCTTTAGGATACACCAAGTTCAGCATGAAGAAAACATTTTTGTGCATGAGATATGTCTTTTTGAACAGTAAGTTATTAATTTCTATGCCAGATCTAGCCATCCTTTTATTGAAACTTTCAGTCTATTGTATACGTAGTTATACCTATATGTAAACACTTAGAGTTCCATGATTACTGATCTAGTACATACAGAAGAGATTTAATGCTAAAGAATTATATTCCACTTTTCCCTTGTCATTCTTATTCATAGTCCTATAAATCAGAATTTCCATTAAGAATTTATCAACCTAGTTTTATTTGTATATAAACGAAAGCTTGAGTTATTTTATGTGTTAGGGTATTTTAACAATTTTGAATAGGTTTAGGATTAAGCCTTTCGTAACTGTCACTCACATCGGACATTTAGACACAACATTCTTTAAGTTTAATGATAATAGACTAAAGATTCAGTCAAGCTAGTTGTTTTCCTGGTTGTATTTCTAAAAAAAAAAAAATTTCACTTGTTTATTTTTTTATTTTTTTATGGCAGTTTTTGGAAAACTGCCACTGCAGTTTTTGAGCCAAAGCCAGAAGTGTATTTAAAAGGAATAGGACATATAAAGGAAGGACTTACACTTCTCCTCCCTTATGGATCCACTTCTGACTTTGGCTCAAAAACTGCAGTGGCAGTTTTCCAAAAACTGCCAGAAAAAAAAAAAAAGATTTTTTTTTTATTTACCATGAGGAGTGCAATAGCAAAAATCAGTTACAATGATAGTGCCCATTTTACATTACTCCTCAATTAGTAGAATATAGATACTAGAAATGAGCAAATTTGTCAAAAAAATTTGTTTCGATACGAATTTATTTGTGCCGAATCTATTTTAAAAACAGCTATTTCTGGCCTACAGAGAGCCTCAATAGGGGTATAGAACACTTTGCTGTGTTCTAACACACATATGGAGTGTGCTGGGGTAGTGAAATAATACTGTTACTCAACAAAAGAAAAACAGAGAAAA
The DNA here is from genome assembly GCF_029499605.1 of Hyla sarda. Classification (NCBI taxonomy): domain Eukaryota; kingdom Metazoa; phylum Chordata; class Amphibia; order Anura; family Hylidae; genus Hyla; species Hyla sarda. The sequence continues at coordinate 369,778,473 of NC_079190.1, read as the reverse complement.
ATCCGACACTGTTATAATTCCTTCCATAAATATGTAATATTAAACAAATGTGTGCTGTTAGCTGAACGCTGAAAGTCCATAGATCAATATTGATGGTGCTTCACGCTGAGAAAAGACATTGCGGAGCAGCTCACAGGTTCCAAGGGATCAGGTCTGTGACATCGCGGTCAGGCGATAGAAGGACAGGGAAGGCTGAGATGTTACGGAGGGAATCAGACGTCAGGGCCACAGCCGTATCGCACTCTTTGGTGCCTGACGTCTGATTCCCCCCCGTAACATCTCGGCCTCCCCGTCCTTCTGTCGCCTGACCACGATGTCACAGACCTGATCCCTTGGAACTGGTGAGCTGCTCCGCAATTTCTTTTTCTTATGTGTGTAGAAATAATACTGTTATTCAGAATAACATGCAGATGTTACCGGCATCACTTTTAGAATCACTGCTACAGAGCGGCACAGTGACAGAGCCTGGATGTGGCATCAGTGTCAGGAGACCATATAGTGGCTGAATTACTCAGCGTGGAGGTGTTGGCAGCATGAGGAGACCATATAGTGGCTGGATGACACAACTTGGATGAGGCTGAAGCATGAGGACACCATATAGTGTCTGAATGGCACAGCCTGGTGTTAGTTAGCAGTTGTGTCTCGACCAGCAGCCCAGCAGTTGTGATTGATTGGTTCACTTCATCCCAAGTGACATCCGACACCCCCAGTCAACAGTTGGTGGGTTCCTCAGACTCAACCCCGACTTGGCATGGCCCTCATGCTACTGCTGCCACCTCAAGGCTCTGTCATTCTGCTGCTCTATGGTCTCCTCATGCTACTGCTACCACTCCAGGCTCTTCAATTGTGCTGCTCTATGGTCTCCTTATGCTGATGCTACCACCTCCAGGCGCTCTCATTGTGCTGCTCTATTGTCTCCTCAAGCTAATGCTACCTCCTCCACGCGCTGTCTTTGTGCCACCATATGATCTCCTCATGCTGATGCCACCACCTTGAGGCTCTGTCATTGTAATGCCATATGGTCTCCTCATTCTGATGCTGCCACCTCCAGGCTTTCTCATTGTGCTGCTCTATGGTCTCCTCATGCTGATGCTACCGCCTCCACACTCTGTCATTATGCCACCAAATGGTCTCCTCATGCTGATACTACCACCTCCAGCCACTTTCATTGTGCCACCTCCAGGCTCTCTCATTGTGCTGCCATGGATACTGCAAAACATAATTAGTCAGTTTCAGGACTCCTGATACTGCTGCTGCCACCTTCAGGCTGTCTCATTCAGCCACTATATGGTATCCTCATGCTTCAGCCGACTCCAGGCTGTGCCATTCAGCCACTATATGGTCTCTTTATTCTGCCACAAACTCAGGGCAGTCATTCAGCCACTATATGGTCTCCTCATACTGAGTCATTGTGCTGCCATGTGACATGTGACTTCTTGTTAAATTTGGTCCTTGGTACCCACCCGCTGGGCCCGAGACACTTAAACTTGGGAGTTAAAATTTCAATTTCAAAATCCTCAATTTCAATTTCAAAATCCTCAATTTCAATATCTTAATTTTAAATTAAAAAATCTTACATTTCAATGGTCTCCTCATGCTTCTGCCAACTCCAGGATGTGCCATTCAGACACTATATGGTCTCCACATGCTTCAGCCAACTCCAGGCTGTGCCATTCAGACACTATATGGTCTCCTCATGCTTCAGCCAACTCCAGGTTGTGCCATTCAGCCATTATATGGTCTCTTCTTGATTCAGCCACCTCCAGGCTGTGATATTCAGACAAAATATGGTTAACTGATGCTGCTGGGCCTTGGCCTAAAAATTGTTATGGTAGCAATAGCTACCAGAAATCTTCAATTTAACCCCTTAAGGACCGGGGTTTTTTCCGTTTTTGCATTTTCGTTTTTTGCTCATTGCCTTTAAAAAATCATGACTCTTTCAAATTTGCACCTAAAAATCCATATGATGGCTTATTTTTTGCGCCACCAATTCTACTTTGTAATGACGTCAGTAATTTTGCCCAAAAATCTACGGTGAAGCGGGAAAAATAATAATTGTGCGACAAAATTGAAAAAAAAAATGCTGTTTTGTAAATTTTGGGGGCTTCCGTTTCTACGTAGTACATTTTTAGGGTAAAAAGACACCTGATATGTATTCTGTAGGTCCATACAATTAAAATGATACCCTACTTATATAGGTTTGATTTTGTCGGACTTCTGGAAAAAATCATAACTACAGGCAGGAAAATTAATACGTTTAAAATTGTCATCTTCTGACCCCTATAACTTTTTTATTTTTTCGTGTATGGGGCGGTATGAGGGCTCATTTTTTGCGCCGTAATCTGAAGTTTTTAACGGTACCACTTTTGCATTGATAGGACTTATTGATCGCTTTTTATTCATTTTTAAATGATATAAAAAGTGACTAAAAATGCACTATTTTGGACTTTGGAATTTTTTTGCGCGCACGCCGTTGACCGAGCGGTTTAATCAATGATATATTTTTATAATTCGGACATTTCCGCACGCGGTGATACCATATATGTTTATTTTTATTTTCACTGTGTTTTTTTTTATTGGAAAAGGGGGGTGATTCAAACTTTTAATAGGGGAGGAGTTAAATGATCTTTATTCACTTTTTTTTTGCAGTGTTATAGGTCCCATAGGGGACTGACCGCGCGGCTAAAGGGTTAATAGCGCGCGGCGCCGCGATCGGCGCTGCACGCTATTAGAGGCGGGTCCCGGCTTCACAATGACGCTGGGCCCGCCGTGATATGAAGCGGGGTTACTGTGTAACCCCGCGTTATATCAGAAGAGCAGGATTAAGGACATACCGGTACGTCCTTGGTCCTTAAGGGGTTAAATTTCAAAATTCAATTTTTTAATCTTAGGGATTGTGAAGCCCTAGTGTCTACTCATGCTGCTGCCAGCTCCACGCTATGTCATTCAGCAACTATTTGGTCTCCTCATGCTGCCAAGACCTCCACACTGTGTCATTTATCCACTCTATGGTTTCCTCATGATTCCAACACCTCCACGCTGTGTCATTCAGCCACTATATGGTCTCCTCATGCTGCCAACACCTCCAGGCTGTGCCATTCATCCAATATATGATTTACTGATGCTTCAGCCAGCTCCAGTCTGTGTCATTCAGCAACTACATGGTTTAGTGATGCAGCTGGGCCTAGGACATTACCTATATATGTTTATGGTAGCACTAGGTACCGTACATCTTCAATGGAAATTTCTAAAATTCATCAATTAATCTTAGGGGTTGAGAAGCCCTCTTGTGTACTCATGCTGCTGCCAGCTCTAGTCTGTGTCATTCAGCAACTACATGCTTTAGTAATGCTGCTGGGCCTAGGATATTACCTATATATGTTTATGGTAGCACTAAGTACCATTCATCTTCAATGGAAATTTCAAAATTAATCTTCTTTTTCTTAGAGATTGTGAGGCCCTATTGTCTCATCATCTGCCGCCAACTCCATGCTGTGCCATTCAGAAACTATATGGTCTCCTCATGCTTCAGCCAACTCCAGGCTGTGCCATTTAGCCACTATATGGTCTCTCCTCACGCTTCAGCCACTTCGGCCAGGGCCACCATCAGGGGGGGGGGTACAACCCATACACCTGTAATGGGCCAGGAGCCTAAGGGGGGCCCGGCCGACCCTGTCCTTCTTTCTTTCTTTTTTTTTTTGCTTGTCAGTGAGTGACTGTGTCTGTCACTCACTGACCACTGGGGGCCCGAGACTGTACACTGCTCGCTGACTGATTGACAACATACAGTCAGTCAATCAGTCAGGAATGCACATGAAATTATCTATTTCTAGGGCGCGGGCCCCTTAAGAATCGTAGCAGGGCCTACTGTACGTCCCCGCACGATCTCCAGCATCCTCCCCGTCCAGCGCTCACGCTGCTGCAGCGATCCCCGGCATGGTAAGTAAAGCCAGGGGGGAGGGGGGAGAGGCTAGTTGTGTGGGTGATAAGAGGTACAGGGGGGGTGTTGTGGGGGTAATAAAAGGTGCAGGGGGGTGTTGTGGGGGTGATAAAAGGTCCAGGGGGGGTTATGGGGGTGATAAAAGGTGCAGAAGGTGCTAAGAGATGCGGGGGGGGGGGGGTTATGGAGGTGATGAGAGGTGCAGGGGGGTTATGGGGGTGATTAAAAGGTCCAGGGGGTATTATGGGGGGTGATAAATGGTGCAGGGGGGTTATGGGGGTGATAAAAGGTGGGGGGTGTTGTGGGGGTGATAAAAGGTGGGGGGTGTTGTGGGGGTGATAAAAGGTGCAGGGGGGTGTTGTGGGGGTGATAAAAAGTGCAGGGGGTGTTGTGGGGGTGATAAAAGGTGCAGGGGGGTGTTGTGGGGGTGATAAAAGGTGCATGGGGGTGTTGTGGGGGTGATAAAAGGTGCATGAGGGTGTTGTGGGGGTGATAAAAGGTGCAGGGGGGTTATGGGGTGATAAAAGGTGCAGAGGGTGATAAGAGGTGCAGGGTGGGGGTTATGGAGGTGATGAGAGGTGCAGGGGGGTTATGGGAGTGATAAGAGGTGCAGGAGTGTTATGGGGGTGATAAAAGGTGCGGGGGGTATTATGGGGGTGATTAAAGGTGCAGGGGGGTTATGGGGGTGATAAAAGGTGCAGGTGGGTGTTATGGGGGTGATGAAAGGTGCAGGGGGGTGTTATGGGGGTAATAAGAGGTGCTGGGGTGTTATGGGGGTGTTAAGAGGTAAAGGGGGGTATTATGGGCGTGATAAAAGGTGCAGGGGTATTATGCGGGTGATAAAAGGTGCAGGGGGGTTATGGGGGTGATAAAATGTGCAGGGGGGGTTATGGGGGTGATAAAAGGTGCAGGGGGGTGTTATGGGGGTGATGAAAGGTGCAGGGGGGTGTTATGGGGGTAATAATAGGTGCTGGGGTGTTATGGGGGTGTTAAGAGGTACAGGGGGGTATTATGGGCGTGATGAAAGGTGCAGGGGGTTATGGGGTGATAATAGGTGCAAGGGGGTGTTATGGGGGTGATAAAAGGTGGGGGTGTTGTGGGGGTGATAAAAGGTGGGGAGGGTGTTGTGGGGGTGATTTAAGGTGGGGGGTGTTATGGGGGTGATAAAAGGTGCAGGGGAAGTGTTGTGGGGGTGATAAAAGGTGCGGGGGGTATTATGGGGGTGATTAAAGGTGCAGGGGGGTTATGGGGGTGATAAAAGGTGCAGATGGGTGTTATGGGGTGATGAAAGGTGCAGGGGGTGTTATGGGGGTAATAAGAGGTGCTGGGGTGTTTTGGGGGTGTTAAGAGGTACTAGGGGTATTATGGGCATGATAAAAGGTGCAGGGGGGTTATGGGGTGATAATAGGTGCAGGGGTGTTATGGGGGTGCTAAAAGGTGCGGGGGGTATTATGTGGGTGATAAAAGGTGCAGGGGGGTTATTGGGGGTGATAAAAGGTGCAGGGGGGTTATGGGGGTGATAAAAGGTGCAGGGGGGTGTTATGGGGGTGATGAAAGGTGCAGGGTGGTGTTATGGGGGTAATAATAGGTGCTGGGGTGTTATGGGGGTGTTAAGAGATACAGGGGGGTATTATGGGCGTGATGAAAGGTGCAGGGGGTTATGGGGTGATAATAGGTGCAGGGGGGTGTTATGGGGGTGATAAAAGGTGGGGTGTGTTGTGGGGGTGATACAAGGTGGGGAGGTGTTGTGGGGGTGATTTAAGGTGGGGGGTGTTGTGGGGGTGATAAAAGGTGCAGGGGAAGTGTTGTGGGGGTGATAAAACGTGCAGGGGGGTGTTGTGGGGGTGATAAAAGGTACAGGGGGGTGTTGTGGGGGTGATAAAAGGTGCAGTGGGGTGTTGTGGGTTTATAAAAGGTGCAGGGGGGGGTGTTATGGGGGTGATAAAAGGTGCAGAGGGCGATAAGAGGTGAGGGGGGGTTGTGGAGGTGATGAGGGGTGCAGGGGGAGTTATGGGGTGATAAAAGGTCCAGGGGTATTATGGGGGTGATAAAAGGTGCAGGGGGGTTATGGGGGTGATAAAATGTGGGGGGGGGGTGTGGGGGTGATAAAAGGTGGGGGGTGTTGTGGGGGGTGATAAAAGGTGCAGGGGGGGTGTTGTGAGGGTGATAAAAAGTGCAGGGGGGTGTTGTGGGGGTGATAAAAGGTGCAGGGGGGGTGTTGTGTGGGGTGATAAAAATTGCAGGGGGGTTATGGGGGTGATAAAAGGTGCAGAGGGTGATAAGAGGTGCAGGGGGGGTTATGGAGGTGATGAGAGGTGCAGGGGGGTTATGGGGGTGATAAGAGGTGCAGGGGGAGTGTTGTGGGGGTGATAAAAAGTGCAGGGGGTGTTGTGGGGTGATAAAAGGTACAGGGGGTGTTGTGGGGGTGATAAAAGGTGCAGGGGGGTGTTGTGGGGTTATAAAAGGTGCAGGGGGGGTGTTATGGGGGTGATAAAAGGTGCAGAGGGTGATAAGAGGTGCGGGGGGTTATGGAAGTGATGAGAGGTACAGGGGGGGTTATGGGGTGATAAAAGGTCCAGGGGGTATTATGGGGGTGATAAAAGGTGCAGGGGGGTTGTGGGGGTGATAAAAGGTGGGGGGTGTTGTGGGGGTGATAAAAGGTGCAGGGGGGTGATGTGAGGGTGATAAAAAGTGCAGGGGGGGTGTTGTGGGGGTGATAAAAGGTGCATGGGGGTGTTTTGGGGGTGATAAAAGGTACAGGGGGGGTTATGGGGTGATAAAAGGTCCAGGGGGTATTATGGGGGTGATAAAAGGTGCAGGGGGGTTATGGGGGTGATAAAAGGTGGGGGGGGGTTGTGGGGGTGATAAAAGGTGGGGGGTGTTGTGGGGGTGATAAAAGGTGCAGGGGGGGTGTTGTGAGGGTGATAAAAGTTGCAGGGGGGATGTTGTGGGGGTGAAAAAAGGTGCAGGGGGGGGTTGTGGGGGGTGATACAAAGTGCAGGGGGTGTTGTGGGGGTGATAAAAGGTGCATGAGGGTGTTGTGGGGGTGATAAAAGGTGCAGGGGGGTTATGGGGGTGATAAAAGGTGCAGAGGGTGATAAGAGGTGCGGGGGGGGTTATGAAGGTGATGAGAGGTGCAGGGGGTGTTATGGGGGTGATAAAAGGCGTGGGGGAGTATTATGGGGGTGATAAAAGGTGCAGGGGGGTTATGGGGGTAATAAGAGATGCAGGGGTGTTATGGGGGTGATAAGAGGTACAGGGGGGTATTATGGCCGTGATAAAAGGTGCAGAGGGGTTATGGGGTGATAAAAGGTGCAGGGGGGTGTTATGGGGGTGATGAAGGTGCAGGGGGGTGTTATGGGGGTGATAAGAGGTGGTGGGAGGGTGTTATGGGGGTGATAAAAGGCGTGGGGGAGTATTATGGGGGTGATAAAAGGTGAAGGGGGGTTATGGGGGGTAATAAGAGATGCAGGGTGTTATGGGGGTGATAAGAGGTACAGGGGGGTATTATGGCCGTGATAAAAGGTGCAGAGGGGTTATGGGGTGATAAAAGGTGCAGGGGGGTGTTATGGGGGTGATGAAAGGTGCAGGGGGATGTTATGGGGGTGATAAGAGGTGGTGGGAGGGTGTTATGGGGGTGATAAGAGGTGCAGGAGGGGTTATGGGGGTGATAAGAGGTGCAGGGGGGTTATGGGGATGATAAGAGGTGTGAGGGTGTTATGGGGGTGATAAAAGGTGTGGGGGTGTTATGGGGGTGATTAGAGGTGCAAGGGGGTTATGGAGGTGATAAAAGGTGCAGGGGGGTTATGGGGGTGATGAGTGGTGCAGGGGGGTTATGGGGGTGATAAAAGGTGCATGGGGGTTATGGGTGTGATAAAAGGTGCAGGGGGGTTATGGGGGTGATGAGAGATGCAGGGGGGTTATGGGGGTGACAAGAGGTGCAGGGGGGTTATGGAGGTGATGAGAGGTGCAGGGGGGTTATGGAGGTGATGAGAGGTGCAGGGGGGGTTATGGGGATGATGAGGAGATGTGGGGGGTTGTAGTGATGATGAGGAGAGGTTTGGTGGGGGGGGGTGATGAGGACACAGAGGATAAGAGGGGGTGTATATATATATGATGTGTATGCATGTGTGGCAGGATTATATTCAGTGGGTACAGTGTGTGGCAGGATTATATTCAGAGGGTACAGTGTTTGGCAGGATTATATTCAGTAGATACAGTGTGGGGCAGTATTATATTCAGATACTCGAATATGTGAAGAAGGAAACAGACAAAAAGCGCACTAATGTGCCATGATTCTGCTTGAGCAGTGGTGAAACGATGGAAAAGAAAGGTGTTGCGCTCACCTGAGCGTGTTGTGTCCGAGGCACAACACCGTAATCGGCTTTGGTCCCAGATCTCTGGGGACACGTGATCTCGAAAGGGCTGCTGGCACCTTACCGTCCCGGGAACCGGTCCTGGGCGTCTGGTCAGTAGAAGCAGGGAGTGAGAATCAAAGATCCTCGGAAAAACGTGGTGCTCCAAAAGCGCTCCTTTACAAGGTAATGATAACCATGGGTCTGGTGTTCGATAAAGCAATAAGTTCTTTATTCAGGCACAAAGATGCAGGGATAACGCGTTTCGAGGCGTGGAGACCCCCTCTTCGTCAGATCCAAGTATTGGAGTATTGGATCTGACGAAGAGGGGGTCTCCACCCCTCGAAACGCGTTATCCCTGCATCTTTGTGCCTGAATAAAGAACTTATTGCTTTATCGAACACCAGACCCATGATTATCATTACCTTGTAAAGGAGCGCTTTTGGAGCACCACGTTTTTCCGAGGATCTTCGATTCTCACTCCCTGCTTTTACTGACCAGTATTATATTCAGAGGATACAGTGTATAGCAGTATTATATTCAGGGAAGAGTGTGTCGCAGGATTATATTCAGTGGATACAGTGTATAGCAGTATTATATTCAGGGTACAGTGTGTTGCAGGATTATATTCAGTGGATACAGTGTATAGCAGTATTATGTTCAGGGTACAGTGTGGGGCAGGATTATATTCAGGGTACAGTGTTTGGCAGGATTATATTCAGGGTACAGTGTAAGGCAGTATTATATTCAGGGTACAGTGTGTTGCAGGATTATATTCAGGGGTACAGTGTGTGGCAGTATTATATTCAGGGTAAAGTGTGTGGCAGTATTAAATTCAGTGGATACAGTGTATAGCAGAATTATATTCAGGGTACAGTGTTTATCAGTATTATATTCAGGGTACAGTGTGTGGCAGGATTATATTCAGTGGATACAGTGTATAGCAGTATTATGTTCAGGGTACAGTGTGGGGCAGTATTATATTCAGGGTACAGTGTGGGGCAGGATTATATTCAGGGTACAGTGTGTGGCAGGATTATATTCAGGGTACTGTGTGTGGCAGGATTATTTTTAGTGGGTACAGTGTACAGCAGTATTATATTCAGGGTACAGTGTGGGGCAGCATTATATTCAGGGTACTGTGTGTGGCAGAATTATATTCAGGGGTACAGTGTATAGCAGTATTATATTCAGGGTACAGTGTGGGGCAGCATTATATTCAGGGTACTGTGTGTGGCAGGATTATATTTAGTGGGTACAGTGTATAGCAGTATTATATTCAGGGTACAGTGTGTGGCAGTATTATATTCAGGGTACAGTGTGTGGCAGTATTATATTCAGGGTACAGTGTGGGGCAGGATTATATTCAGGGTACAGTGTGGGGCAGTATTTTATTTAGGGTATACTTTCTGGCAAGGTTATAATGATTACTGTCTTCATACAGAGGATGAGGATCTGCTGACAAAGTGAGGAGCCAATGATGTCTGGATGTCAGACTCTGCAGAGAAGATGGAGCTGGAGGAAGACCTGGTCTCTGGACCAGATGAAGAAGAAAAGATAACAGAGAAGATATCACTCAAGTCAGAAGACGTCACTCAGGTCACTGATATCATTGTGTATTCTCCTGACTGTCCCATCAGAGCTGTAGTCACTTGTAAGTTCTGCAGTGATGATGGGTAAAACTGTGTTCAATCTGTGTCTCTCCAGCTGTTACAAAACTACAACTCCCATTGCCAGAGGCTCTCCAGAATGATGGGAGTTTTAGCTTTCAAACAGCTGGAGAACCACTACAACCGAGGTGATCGTTGGGGGTCTCAGCAGTCGGAACCCCACCAAAAAAATGGCCCTGGGGGGGGGACAGGCAGGGGGAGGGGTAGGGATCCCCGATAATTTTTTTCCTGTGGTTTCTAGCTACACCTATGGGGGCAACTATTGACAGAGGGGCCTACCACAACTATTGGGGAAACTATTAACAGGGAGGCCTACCACAACTATGGGGGAAACTATTAACAGAGGGGCCTACCCAAACTATATGGAGCCCCCTATATAGTTTGGGTAGGCCCCTCTGTTAATAGTTGCTTCCATATAGTTTGGGTAGGCCCCTCTGTTAATAGTTGCTTCCATATAGTTTGGGTAGGCCCCTCTGTTAAAGGAGTAGTCTGGTGAAAAATAACTGTATAACTGTTAGGGGATAAGTTATAGATCGCAGGGGGGTCCAAGTGCTGGGACCCCCCCCCCCCCCCCCCGATCTCCTGCACGTCTGTACTCTGCAGGAAGCTGCGGCCGGCACACCCCCTCCATGTATCTCTATGGGGTACATGGAGGGGCGAGTCAACCGGTGTTCCGTGCTGGGTACGGCATGCCCCCCTTCCAGCTGGGGGGGGGGGGGGCCAGGCCTTGAGCTGTGTGAGGGGCCCCAAAATTTCTGATGGCAGCCCTGTGTATTCTTACTAAACTGTCTCCCTGCCCATTTAACTAGGAGGGGCAATACAATTGTGAGCATAGCATGTATGAATTAATAAGAATCACAGATACAATGCATTCTGAACATCTTTAGCCCCCTTAACTTTAATTTTTTTTATGTTGCAGTCTTCTTCTAGAATAAAAAATAATCAAGCCCCACCATTCAGTACCCCATAATAAGAATGTGCAAACAGAATTATATTTTTTTTGCTAATTTATTAAAAATGACAAACTGCTCTGGCAGTCTTCCATGTTTCTTTATCATCTTTTGAGATGTTTCTACACCTTGATTGGAGTTACCTTTGGTAACTTTAGACATAATTTGGAAAGACAGCCCTGTCGTTACAAGGTCTCACAGATGACATTGAAAAACTCAAGCCATGAAGTGAAAAGAACTGCCTGTAAAGCTCAGAGGCAGGATTTTGAGGCGGCACAGATCTGGAGAAGGGTAAAGAAAAACTGCTGCACTAAAAATTCCCAAGAGCACAAAGTCTGAAACAACCAGTAATCACTATAGCTCTTTACCAATCTGGCCTTTTAGGTAGAGTGAAAAAACGAAAGCCTCTCCCAGTGAAAACATCTATAAGCCCACTTAGAGTTATAAAAAAAAAAAAAAAAAACACTAATGGTCTCTCAGATTGTGAGGAACATGATTCTTTAGTCTGTTAAAACCAAGATTGAACATTTTGGCCTTGATTCTAATCATCATGTCTTAAAGGGGTACTCCGGCCCCAATACATCTTATCCCCTATCCAAAAGGATAGGGGATAAGATGTCTGATTGCGGGGGTCCCGCCGCTGGGAAATCTAGCATGCAGCACCCACCTGTAAGTACTGCCGGAAGCGCTGGAGGTTCTCAGTCTTTTGCCTTCCGACAACGGGGACGGATTATCGTGATGTCACGTCGGGACTAGTGTTGCTCGCGAATATTCGCAATTCGAATATTATTCGCGAATATCGCATATTCGCGAATTCGCGAATTTCGCGAATATAGCGCTATATATTTGTAATTACGAATATTCTTTTTTTTTTTTTTTCTTCACAGTACACATCACAGTGATCATCCCTCTCTGCTTCCAGCTTGTGTGGTGTAAAGAAGGCTGTAATACTACTGTGTGAGACTGGTGTGCGAAAATTCGCATATGCGAAAATTAGCACATGCTAATTTTCGCATATGCGAATTTTCGCTTATGTTAATTTTTGTATATGCAAATTTTCGCGTATGTTAATTTTCGCACATGCGAATATTCGCGTATGCAAAAATAAAACGAGAATATTACAAATATTCGCGAATATGACGAATATTCGTCCATATATTCGCGAATATTTGCGAATTCGAATATGGCCTATGCCGCTCAACACTAGTTGGGACCTGGCGGGATCCCCTCGGGGATAAGATGTCTTGGGGCCGGAGTACCCCTTTAAGGAAACCAGACATTGCTCATCACCTGCTAAATATCATACCCACAGTGAAGCATGGAGGTGGGAGCATCGGTGATGGAAGGGATTAAGTGACTGGGACAAGGAGTTGTCAGGGATGAGTGTGAAGCAAAGTACAGTGACATTCTTAGGGTATCGGAGAGAGAAAAGTGTAAAGACCGCACTCACCCACTGTATTTGCTTGTGGATCGTAGATTTATTCAGAACATCGAATACAGTTCCATATGGAACTGTATTCGATGTTCTGAATAAATCTACGATCCACAAGCTAAAACAGTGTGCGAGTGCGGTCTTTACACTTTTCTCTCTCCGACACTCATTTATGGACATTTGAAACCACACCTGCACCCCCAGGTATTGCAGTGCATCGAGTCTCCTGGATAGCCCTGTATTAATTGCCTCAGGATTTTTTGTTACCAAGGGAAATCATTCTCTGGTGCCACTTTTTTTTCTCTTTTTGGACTTCACATTCTTAGGGTATGTTCACACTGCGGAATTCCGTGAGTGGAATTCCGCGCAGTGAACATTACCATCAGTGTAAATGGGATTCCGCGAGACCCGTTTACACTGAGGAATTTCAGCCACAGACAATATCGCTGCTGAAATTGTTCTGCTCAAAGAAAGAACATGTTCATTCTTTGAGCGGAATTCCGCAAACACAACATATCCATTAATGGTGACGGTGCAGTGCTGCGAGGTCCTACCGCCGCTGCCGGCAGCCAGGCTGATCTCCGCTGGCTGAACTCCGCGACCGGAGATTCAGCGAGATATCCACAGTGTGAACATACCCTTAAGATAAACCTGGTTCAGGGTGCTTTGGCCTTTAGACTGGGCCAAAGATTTGCCTTCAAACAAGGCAATGACCCCAAGAACACAGGAGCGGCTTAGGGACTCTGTGAATGTCCATGAGCCCAATTGATCTTTCTGGAGAGATCTGAATACAGCTGTCCACTGAGGGTCCCCGTCCAATGTGACAGAGCTTAAGAGAATCTGCAGAGAAGAATAGCAGACAATCCCAAAATGGCACAATACCCAAGAAGACTGGAGGCTGTAATGACTGCCACAGGGGCTTCAACTAAATACTGACTAATGGATCTGAATACTTATGTTAATTCAATTTTTTTTTTCATTTTTTTTAACCCCTTAAGGACTCAGCCCATTTTGGCCTTAAGGACTCAGACAATTTAATTTTTACGTTTTCATTTTTTCCTCCTCGCCTTCTAAAAATCATAACTCTTTTATATTTTCATCCACAGACTAGTATGAGGGCTTGTTTTTTGCGCGACCAGTTGTCCTTTGTAATGACATAACTCATTATATCATAAAATGTATGGCGCAACCAAAAAACACTATTTTTGTGGGGAAATTAAAACGAAAAACGCAATTTTGCTAATTTTGGAATGTTTCGTTTTCACGCCGTACAATTTATGGTAAAAATGACATGTGTTCTTTATTCTGAGGGTCAATACGATTAAAATGATACCCATTATTACGTACTTTTATATTATTGTTGCGCTTAAAAAAAATCACAAACTTTTTAACCAAATTAGTACTTTTATAATCCCTTTATTTTGATGACCTATAACTTTTTTATTTTTCCATATAAGCGGCGGTATGGGGGCTCATTTTTTGCGCCATGATCTGTACTTTTTTTTGATACCACATTTGCATATAAAAAACTTTTAATACATTTTTTATAATTTTTTTTTAATAAAATGTATTAAAAAAGTAGGAATTTTGGACTTTTATTATTTTTTTTCGTTCACGCCGTTAACCGTACGGGATCATTAACATTTTATTTTAATAGTTTGGACATTTACGCACGCGGCGATACCAAATATGTGTATAAAAAAAAATGTTACGCTTTTTGGGGGTAAAATAGGAAAAAACGGACGTTTTACTTTTTTATTGGGGGAGGGGATTTTTCACTTTTTTTTTACTTTTACTTTTACATTTTTTTACATTTTTTTTACACTTGAATAGTCCCCATAGGGGACTATTCATAGCAATACCATGATTGCTAATACTGATCTGTTCTATGTATAGGACATAGAACAGATCAGTGTTTTCGGTCATCTCCTGATCTGGTCTGCTCGATCACAGACCAGAGCAGGAGACGCCGGGAGCCGCACGGAGGAAGGAGAGGGGACCTCCGTGCGGCGTTATGAATGATCGGATCCCCGCAGCACCGCTGCGGGCGATCCGATCATTCATTCAAATCGCGCACTGCCGCAGATGCCGGGATCTGTATTGATCCCGGCACCTGAGGGGTTAATGGCGGACGCCCGCGAGATCGCGGGCGTCGGCCATTGCCGGCGGGTCCCTGGCTGCGATCAGCAGCTGGGATCAGCCGCGCATGACACGGGCATCGCTCCGATGCCCGCGGTTATGCTTAGGACGTAAATGTACGTCCTGGTGCGTTAAGTACCACCGCACCAGAACGTACATTTACGTCCTGCGTCATTAAGGGGTTAAAATAAGCAAAGATCTGTAACTGCCCCATTTTTTCTTTACATCGGTTTTGATAAGCCATCACCATCCCCCCCCCCCCCCCCCCCCTCCCCAAGTGAATCTTACACACTCTCTTTATTAAATGGTCTGTCTGGTCAGAAACCTTTTTATAGTTATTATTTGTATGCAGATATTCTGAGTAGACAAACTATCCAATATGTTATACTAATATTTCTAGTTGATTTCAGACATAAAATTGTGCAAGACAGTGTGGGACACTGGACGCAATTTTACTTTCCCATAGGAAAGAAAATAAGTCTGTGGAAAGCTCAAAGTCAGTCCTAAAATATTGATTTATTGCTTGTTTTTGATGTGTAACAATTTCACCATGCTAAACAAAATTAGTTCAATACCTCCAATAAGAATAAGCCTCAGGATCTGGTGATTTACTGACAGACCCTGCAGGGGACCATTGCTGTGTAGTCATCATTTAAGGTATTTTAATCATTTCCTTCATTTTGACGGTGTAAAAGCAGTCAAAGGTAAATCACTTTTGAAATTTTTAAATATAGAGCTTATAAAAGAGAATCTGTCACCTACTTTACGCTATGCTTTTTTGAGGGTAACATAAACTAAAGACACAGACCCACATTCCACCATTGTATTATCTACATCTTTTCATAAAACAAGCGTTTATATCTGGCACTACTTCTCCTGCCCACCTGCCACAGCTTGACCGCTCTCTGTCCATACGGAAATCTGTCAGTTAGTGCAGGGCCGCATCATCATTGGCACTTATGGAGCACCTGCTCCCGGCTCCGGGCCCGCAGGGGCCCCCCCTGTCACATACAGGACATCCCTGTGTCCCAAAAAATCTTTTCAAGACACAAGGATGTCCCGGCAGTTACCTCTCTGCGGCGGCCCCGCGTCAACTTTAAAACGCAGGGGCCGCCGGGAGGTAGCGCACGCAGGGATGTTACTGAGGTCCCGTGCGTGTGCCCATAGGAGAAAAACGTAGTGAAGCAGAGCGTCGAGGAGGATGCGCGCACTTGGTAAGTGACCAGCGGCACGTCATCTTCAGTGTTCCGACCTCCGCTCCTCCGGTCTCGGGACCTACTGCTATGGCCCATAGGCCATAGCAGTAGATCGTGACCCCGGTTCCCCCGGTCCCCGGACCGGTGGAGCGGTGGTCGGAACACTGAAGTGGGGCAGTGAAAAGGCATACAGCCTCCAGACATACACTGTATATGGCTGAAGGCTGTATGTCTGTGGGGGAACAATACTGCACCTAATGTGGGGAACTATACTGCACCTAATGTAGGGAACTATACTGCACCTAATGTGGGGGACTATACTGCACCTAATGTGGGGAGCTAAACTGCACCTAATGTGGGGGACTATACTGCACCTAATGTGGGGAACTCTACTGCACCTAATGTGGGGAACTATACTGCACCTAATGTGGGGGAACTTTACTGCACTTAATGTGGGGAACTATACTGCACCTAATGTGGGGGAACTATACTGCACCTAATGTGGGGAACTATACTGCACCTAATATGGGGGACTATACTGCACCTAATGTGGGGGACTATACTGCACCTAATGTGGAGAACTATACTGCACCTAATGTGGGGAACTGTACTGCACCT